>NC_067157.1:39474654-39587154 GCF_903995435.1 Acomys russatus | reverse complement strand
CATAGCCCAGACTAGCTTTGAACTTACCATGTAGCCCAGGATGACCTTAAATCTCTAATTCTCCTAACTCCACTTCCTAAGCCCTGGAATTTCAGATATAAAACACCACTTTGTTCCTGAAGATTTGAGAAATTAAAGGCCACTGTTTAACAGGAGAGCTTTGAGTTAGGTTATTTTTAGTTTAACTCAGATTTCTCATCTGTAAAGTAGTAACTTTACCCATATCACAGAAGATGATCACATCTAAACAGAGGGGCTGCTAAAGTGGCTCAGTGAATAGGAGCTTGCTGCCCAAGCACAAGGACCTGAGCTCTGATCCTCATTCAGGACCTATATAAAAAGTTGCACGTGATCACTCACATAAGCATGGACAAGTGCATACAGATGTACATACACACCCACCATCTCACACACATGCACACACACACAAACCAAATAACCCCTAACACCCCTACAATCCCACCGGTTATAACATCTGCAATTATCAATATAATTGACCAGTAACTAGTTACCAGTGAATTCTGGATAGCTTGATTGGAGCTACATTTTATGTTCTGTGTATTTAACCCCTCAGGGGAAAGTATGACTGTTGATAAGGTGAAGATTTACATTTTAGAAGTTGTCAAAAACACATCTTCAAATTCCTCCAAGCAAGTCTTACCTACCATGGACACTGACACTGCAGACAACAGTCACAGTTACAAGGCGGCTGTGTTAGCACACACATAACAAAATACAGGAAAACATCGATTCCTCAGCTTCCAAAGGTAAGTCCTAGCACTGTGGTAAGCTCTCTGAGTATACTCTCAAACTCAGAGAGAGAACACCAGGGTTTTTCTCGCATACTTCCTTGGGCTATTCAGATGTTAGTTTTGGAAGGGAGGAATTTCTTGAAAAACATGTTGAGCAGTCTCAAGTCCTCCCATCTATTTAGTTAAATTTAAAGCTGGGGTCAGAGTGCACCTGGCCTTCTTGCTGTTTTAAGAAAAGTGGAATTCCAATTATCCTCTGTTCTCATCCATGAACCCAGGCCAGTGGACAATAGTTCATTGATAAATCACACAAAATGGGACACCTCTTTGCACCAGGACTTGAAGGATGAGGTTGTTTCCAAGGAGTCATGGTCCTGCGATGAAATGCATGGTCACGTGTTTTGCCTGTGTCTGCCAAAGAAAGCAACGTCTTGCTGGTCCACCACACACTATAAACTGTAGATAGTTGGGGACCAATAAATTTGCTTATTTATTTCTTGTTTGCTTATCTTTGGTTGTCCTTTCTTGGTTTGCTAGTTGGTTTGTGAGACAGGAACTTCACCATGCAGCTCAGGCTGGCCTCAGATTCACTTTGTAGCCCAGGATGGCTTTGAGCTCGAAACTACAGCCTCCCGAGTAGATTATAAGCAGCTGTTGCTCTGTCCACCTTAAATTCAGTCCTTTAAAGCTGGTAAGCTCTGGGATCATGGCTTGTTGTTAGACAGCGTGTATTCTGTTTAGAGTGGGATGCAGTTTCACAGCCTTAAAAGATCAATTACGGACTGACGTAGATATTACAGTATTTATCACTAGTTTAAAAAAAGCTATCTTTTATCTGTTATGATAAGGTACTGTTAAATATTTTCAGATAGTCAAATTTTCAACCATTTTTTTTTAATAGATTTTGAAATCAGTATCTTATTAAGGAATGACGTTTACACACTAAAAGCAAGAAAATACATGTCAATGATATTTTCTTTTGGTGCCTTTAAATTTTTAGATGTGCATCTTTCATTCATTTTAATGTAACTTGTGCATGCTAAAAAATTCAGAGAAAGTCTCCTTCGAATTGGTAAGAAGCAATGTTAACATTTCCTCTTAAACTATGTATTCTCCATTGGTTTAAAGGACACTCATAAGATATAAATCTTACTCTGAACCTAAAGATGCTGAGATGAACTAATAGAATTGTACATGATCATTTTCATAGACTTTGTTTTCTGTGAGAAATCTGCCCATCAGTGCTAGAGCCTCATTGTGTCCCTTCATTATCTTCAAAGCTTTTTTTATTTTAGGTTTTAGGTATATCATGTCTATAACATAAAGTTAGATATAGTCCTTTCCAACAGAGCCTAAGTTAAATGAATAAGCCATGTCTTCCTATATATTAAGAAAACAAAAGTCCAGATAAATTCCATTAAAACTCACTTGAATCCAAATACGGTATGCTTAAGCAGACTTTAAGCTACACAAGTGTACAGGATTTCACTGTGTTTAAAGCATTCTTTGGAAAATAAATTGTTTTTGTCAAAATATAATGCAAAGACTGTGAATATATAATAGTTTAAATTATTCTACATGCATTCCCTAAAATTACACTTTATTTACAATTCTGATACTTAACATTAATAAAGAAAAATTAAGGAAGCTTATTCTGTGATGAGAAATCACGCTGCCTCTCATCTTTTGGATGTCAGGCAAGCACCCTGACATGAGGAGCACAGAGAGGCCCAAGGTGAGACTAGTGGTAAGGGAGCACCCGTCTAGTGCTCTATTTCAGACCAACACACGATCAAAACACAACACAAAATTGCTGCTTGTAAACCAAATGTGCATTCCAAGTTAAACATTCAACATTCTAAAATTCCACATAAAAGATACTCAGAGGTTTGGTGTTCAAGTGTAAGCAAGAGTGAAAATTGTCATTTAGGCTGTTTCCAGGTTCTGGCTATTATGGATAGGAGGGGAGGGGAGGGAAATAGGGTGAAAGTGGGAAGGAAGGAGGAATTGAAGGATACAAGTGATGAGATAACAATTGAGATGTAATCTGAATAAATTAATAAAATAAAAATTTTTTAAAAAGAGTGAAAATTGTCATTATCTAGATCTGGATGTTTGTGAACTAGGTAGTGACTCTGTATTTTTATATTCTGAATTTGAGAATGCACTGAAGGTTTCTTATTTGTCCCTGGAATGAAGGAGATAAAACAAGTTGTTATAATCAGGTGCTATTAGAATCCTGTGATAGTCAATGATTTGGTCCCACAATGCAATGCTACTAAAATGAACTGAAGTGCAGACTGAGCTAACCTCAAAAGAGTTATATTTAAACTAGTCCGTTTTTATAAGTATAACCATAAACTAACTGTTGTTCATACATAACTTGTTCATTATGTAACCTTCCCCAGTGTGCGTGCCTGTGTGTGTGTATGTGTGTGTGTGTGTTGCATGCATGTGGGTGTACAGGTGCATGTGCTGATGGGTGGGCCTGAGGTCTTTCACTGACCCACAAGCTCATCCTTGCAGATAGGTTGACTCTCAGGATCTGCTTGTTGTTGACCCTCAGTACTGAAGCCATTGTGGTGGGCAGCCACACCAGGGCTTAGGGGATTCTAAGATAGATTGCCCTTCTTAACCACAGGGCCATCTCTCCATGCATATCCCTTGATTTAAAAATAATCTCTGACTTGAGCTACTAAAGAGCTCCCTAACCAAAGTAAGAGCAAAGTTGCCTTAAAATTGCATGTATCATAATGTAATTCTCAAGCCGACCAGGGAGCCAGGATCCCTGCTGAGCGGTCTGTGTGAGCATGTCATTGTTTGTATAAATTTAGACATGAATTGTATATCTATAAAATAATAACACAATGACAGCCCATAACTTCTGGAGGCTAGGACTTCAACATGTGACTTTTGTTGTACACTAATCAATCCATAACACAGTCAAGCAAGCCGCCTCAAGTCAGAGAGAGCCTTGAGTTAGTGCTCTTCTCACAAAAACGTTAAAGACAGGAATGTTTAAACCATCAAATTAAAGGTCAGTTTCATCTGTGAAGTTAGCTCACTTCTGTTCACAATTATTCACTGCTCTACCCACTGATCACCTTATCAGGCTTTCAAAGCCTCTAGAAGAGTCTACTTCCACTGTGGATAATCAAGAACTGCCCCTTAATTACCATGAGGTACATACAGCAGCTGCACTGAAATGCTCTGCTTTCAAATAAAATCCATATAAGGCCAGAACACTGACTTCATCCATGGCTTGGGGATAGAGTGTGTAAAATGGAAAGGATATTCTGAGCCAATGGCCTAGGGACCATGAGAGAATACTTAACCCTATAATAGCTACATGCAACCTTGCCTTTCATGGCGCTCATGGCCACAGGGAGTGGGACAAACACTATTCCTTGGTTGAATGAACAAATATCTAGGTGTTCTTCAAAGGAAAGCAGAAAGCAGAGAACCACATTTCACCTAAGTTGTACCTATTAGTATTCTCCTGTGGATATCATAATGGTAGACCATAAACTTTAGGGATGAGAGCAGCTAATTGTTTCCTCATTCTGGATGTCAGAGGTCTGAAGTCAGGGGTGGGGGTGGCGGGGGTGGGGGAGGCTCCTTCCTGCCCTCACCTACATTCTAGTGACTCCTGGCATTCTTGAGTGTATAGGGATGTTTGTTCCCTCTAAAATTCATGGTGATATTTAGTTGTACTGAAAAGATAATAGCGCATATGACCTTTTCTTTTTATGAGAGCTCCTATTGCTGAAGCTTTCCTCAAACCATCAGCCAAGGATGACCATGAAATTCTTAACTTTTGGTCTGTATTTCCTGGGTGCTGGGATTACAGGCATCTACCACCACCTCCTGTTACGTCATACTGTGCGTTTGACCCAGGGCCTAGGCAAGCACTCTACATCCTCAGTTGACAAGTGGGGCACTGAAGATTCCATGTGTGTGGGTGGGATTGACGGCACTACTGAAGTGCGTAACACCTCCTGCTCTCTTTAGGCATGGTTTCTTTGATGTTATGGTGCAGCTCAGGAAGGCCTTTCCATGGTCCAGACCTAAGTCTTCGATGCTACAGCCTCCAAAACTGTGAGAAGTACATCTCTGACTATTCCAAACAACCCAGTCTAGGTTATCCCATTATATGAGTGCAAAATGGACTAAGACACAAAGCACAAAGAGCATCTTTTCTGCTTTTCTGCTTATAAAAAGAACATTCAGCTTTGAAAAAGATATAAAGCCTACCTAGGTAAACTCAGAGACTTTTTATTTCAGAATCTTAAAGACTTTCATTCCCCACAAACCAAACCAAACCAAACCAACCAAACCAAACCAAACCAAAACAATCACATTCATATGTTCTTGGGATTAGGACATGAACATCTCTGGTAGGACTATTATATAGTCCACTGCGCAACTGCCTGAAAATGTCTTTCGTATTTAAAATATCTTAAATGTGGTGATATATTAGTACTTTAGTTAAAGTATGTAGTTGAGAGAAAATAGAAACTGGGGGTAGTCAGTACAGAGCTCCATCCACAGAAACACAGTCTGATATCATTAAGCAGGTTTTCACCAGTTCCCTTGAGTCGACCTGACTTCCGAGCCGTGTGCTGGTTCATGGCCCTCCCACCTCTGTGTTTCACCTGTATCTACTTCAGGTTGCTCTCCTTGTGTCTCTCCTCAGAGCTTTCATCTGACAGCCCTGGTCTATTCTGTTGAGCTCTGAGGGCTCTGGTTTACTTTATTTATCTGGCCATCCTTTGGGTTTTAGCTTTTGTCACTTCACTAAGGAAAGTCTCCAATCCAGGAAATCTGAGTTGGTGTCTTTCAAAGCATTGTGAACTCATCTATCCAGATAGACAAAGGGAGCCAAATGAAAATATTGGTATGGACAATGTTATCATTCAGTCTAGTGATCTGCACACACTCAGAGTAGCTATGCTGATTTTTAATTTAATTTACAGTGGTCAGTAAGTGTTTCCTGTATGAAACCAATCTCCAGAAGGTATTAAATTTCTTTAGTAGCAATACTCACCATCTATGTATGTCCTTTGTTCGCTTATAAGAAACATGTTTTGTTGAGTACAGATTTTTTTTTTTTTTTATCAAGTAGATCAAATTTGTTTTTATGTGTGACTCCAATCATCCTTCTCTTCATTCATGTTGGCCTATATTCCACCTATCACCTGGGGGAATGTTAGTGGTCTTCACTCTATGACCCACATTTTATCACTCACACCCAAAGAGTTTTCCCCCAATGCAACTGATTCTTTCTGTATAGGTAACACACGCTAACTGATTGCACCACTCGAGCTTTGCAATTGATTTTTTTCCTGAAAGGGCCAAAGATCACCTGGATACAATACAAATACTACCACAACCACCACCACTAATACTACTATAATAATAATAGTAATAATAATTAATAATAATTATAATAATAATAAAGTGTAGATGAACATAAAACAAAATATGAATTAAAAATAAAATTCATTTTTGCTTCTGTCATTTATAAAAATGTCATGTGTTTTAATATATTTAGAGCCATGGTAGCCATGCTATCACAAATAAAATCTCCTTATAACATGAACCAAAGGAGTAAGTGTCTTTAGACTAGGTGGTGTCCATATGTCTGTTTAACAGTGTTCTGTTATCACATGTTTATCTCATCTTTGAATCCATCCTGGGAAGAGAGATGTATTTTACAGTATCCTTCTGCATTTTATGAGATATATCATTAGTGGCTTATAAAAAGCAGAGGAATATAATGGCTCAAAAATTATTCCGGGGAAGAGTGGACACTGCTTAAAAGCCGGGCGTAATTATGTAGATTCCGCTGGTTTTACCAGCCCTTGGCTGAAGCTTTCTAATGTTACACTGAATAAATCTCTTGACGAGTGGGCAAAGAGAAAATGATTATTAAAGTAGTGCCATTCAGAGTTGTTGGGGAAGCTACAGTCTAAATTACAACTTTGGTACCGAATAAATTATGCAAATGACTCGTTGCTGAGGGGAAAAATGTGCAAATGAACATGGAAACCAACAGAAGAGAACAAAAGCAGTTTGCCAGGCAGTAGAAAGAGCAGTGTGCAAAGGCTGTGTCTCCGTTAGGACTGCTCTGTATGTGAGAAGTGCTAACCTGGGACTTGTATCAATGTCTTTAATAGAAAAGTAAAACACACCCACCTTTTCTGTGAATGGTTACCTTTTAAGGTTCTGTTCTGTTATAAAATATATACTTAATTTTTTTTTCTTAAGCAAGTATGTGTTTTAAGCACATATATTTCTTTTCTTAAGCAAATATACATGACGCTTAATATAAATGAAAAATAATTTATAACTGGAATGGTAATCTTCATCATATTTTGTTCTAGCATTTGAGTTATCTCGGATGCTTGGGGATATGTTCTATTAATTTTATATACAAGTCTATTATAAATTTACACTAAAATCTAGGAGGCTTTTCCCTTCATCACTATTGTCATAACTCTTATGGAAACATGTTAGGAAAATGCCTGAGTAAGTTACCATTATACTCAAAGCAGCAGCTGGTAATCTTTTAGTGACCTTCAAGGCCTGACCATCCATCAGTTGCCCTGTTTAGGCTGCGATCTAGTCTCAAGGCCATTTGCTGCTCCCTGGGCCGGCAAGGCCTGACCAGCCATCAGTTGCCCTGTTTAGGCTGTGATCTAGTCTCAAGCCCATTTGCTGCTCCCTGGACCGCATTCCTCATTTAGAGCCATTCCACTTCCTACTTCCTCTATCAAGACTGCTCTTTAAATCAATCAACCCATGCCATCATCATCAAGGCAAATAGTTTTCCCAAAATTGGTATAACCGTATTGATATAGTTGAACCGCTGGTAAGTTCCATATACAGTGGTATCCCTAACTCGCTTTTCTAGTTGGCTTGCAAAGCCTGGTTTACAAGAATAGGACAAGGGGAACAGCACACATCTTTTGTGGTTTTGCCAATGGTACCAGATATTCTAGACATTCCTACGTCCCGGGAACTGGAAGGTTCTAGTCTCTCCACTGAGCCTTGTCATTTTTATAAAGGAATTTTTAAACAGCTATTTCTATCCCATGCTCCCCCTTTGTTGTTTATCAAGGCTTTATACACCTCTGCTCATACCACTATCCTTAGTATTTTCTTTTACCGCTACTTTTTAATAGTGATCCTGAGTTTGTAGCTGCTTATCAAGGGCTCAGAACTAAAGTGATATTCTCTGTCACAAGAAAAGCCCATGTGCTTGCAGTGTCCTCTCCATATCAACTGAAATAATTCATGAACTATCTACCAAAAATATTATTTTAACTTTCTTTGAGAACCCTTTGATCACTTTACCAGATGCTATTGTTTGAAATCATCCTAGGTTCTCTGGGACAGACACAAAAGGAACCTCATCTCTCTCTCTCTCTCTCTCTCTCTCTCTCTCTCTCTCTCTCTCTCTCTCTCTCTCTCTCACACACACACACACACACACACACACACAGATTCTGAGTTACTTCTAATCAAAAGGATGTCTCAAAGCAACTGGTTGTCATCTCCTGACATTCCTTTATACGCACAGCATGATGGGATACTTCTCTTGCTGGGTTGTTGTATTGCAGATTGTTATGCTATATGCGCTGTGTAGAACACTTGTTTTAATAGGAGGCTTACAATAGCATCTTGCTCTTCTTGCTGGCATTGAAGAAGCAAGTAGCATGTGTCCAGCATTGCAAAGAGCAATCTGAATGGGCAGGGAACCAGTGCCACTCCCCAGTGAACTCTGCCCTGCTAACCCTTAGAATTTCAACCTTAGGGTGGGTCTAGCTAAGTTGTGCTTAGATTCTTGGCCCATGGAAAACTGTGAAATAATTAATGTTGTTTTGAGCTGCCAAGTTTGTGGTAATTTGCTATGCAGCATAGAAAATGAATATATCTCTGTTTGGCAAAGTTTCAGGTCTGAAAAATTAAGAACAAAGTACAGATGAGTTACTGGACCTCAAAATTTTCAATGTCATTCTTATGTTTCCTATATTCTTTTTTCTTTTTTTTTTCTTTTTGGCTACAACACCCCCCCCCAAAACAAAACAAAACAAAACAACAAAAAAACCAAAACAACAAACAATAAAACCACCCAAATTGCTTAACAGATGAAAATAGAATTAGTTGGAGAGATCCTGGGAGGCTCATGGAATAGAAGTTCATACTTCCCCAAGCAAGCAAGACACTAAGATATGAAATAGCCAGAAAGACTTGACATTTACGTTTTTAATAACTTTCAATCCAATAGCCTTTGCATGTGTGTGAATTGAGTATACATAGCCCCAAAGAAATAAGAAGAAAAACAAATTTCATAAAATTAATACTATACAATGACCTGAAAATTCATTGGTTGTGATAACATATATCTCAGTAAACACATATTGGTTCAAATGAGCCAACATGAACAGTATTTAAAGACATAAAAATTACTAAAAATGGGGTTATTGTGAAAATTATAAGTTATCTCATATTTCAACATTTTAATTTGTGAGTAAAATGATTTAATTACATTTTTTTGGAAGTAAACTATATACAAGTTATTATGCATACCACAGGTGATGTTAAGTGGCCTTTGAAAAACTCTGAGATAACCCATTCAGAAACAGACCATGACATATATAGCAAATAATCAACAGTAAAGGTGATTAATTTTAGTGCGTCAAGAAATGGTAGTGGTGTGCACAAGTACATTGGCAATGATAATAAAGGGAGGTCCTCTTTCATTCTTTACATTAAAAACACACACTCTTTTACATATACAACAAATAATATGATATATATATATATATATATATATATATATATATATATATATATACACAAACACACACACACAGAGAGAAATATATAAAGAGAAACCATATGATTCAAACTGTTAACAGTAAATTAGGAATGAAAATAGCTTTTCAAAACAAGAAATAAAGCTCAGAATTCTTATAAAAACATTTTGTAAAGGTGAGGAAATAGGTTTTTTTCTTAATTTCTGTATGTGATCCGGGCATGATGGCATATGCCTTTAAGGCCAGCACTCAGGAGGCAGAGGCAGACGGATCATTGTGAGTACAAGGCCAACTTGGTCTACAAAGTGAGACCAAGACAGCCAAGATAACATAAAGAAATCCTGTCTTGAAAAAAACAAGTTCTGCATGTGACTCATTTATGGCCAAGGCTTAGCATCTTGATGTAAAAAGCCATTAAAAACCAATAAAAAGGAACATTGAACAAATGGAGAACAGACAAGAAAAATGTAGAGTTTAGTCACACAAAATAAAGGTGTGAGCCAGCTGCGATGGCACAGGCCTTTAAGCCCAGAACTCAGGAGGCAGACCTCTTTGAGTTCAAGGCCAGCCTGGTCTCCAGAGCTAGTTCCAGGACAGCCAGAGCTACACAAAGAAACACAGTCTCAAAAAACAACAATGAAAAAATGTATATGAATTGGGTTGGACAAAGAAAATTAAAACAATAATTAATTATTTATTATTAATGCTTAATTTTCCTCTACTGGCTTACAAAGATTTCTAAAAGTCTGGGAGATAAGATATTTTCACATGCTGTCTATGAAGAGTATGAATTTGTCTTGTAGGCATATTCAAGTAATGATATTTCTAAAATGTGTACTTTGTGGTATATTTTTTGTAATAGTATTCACACACACACACACACACACACACAGAGAGAGAGAGAGAAGGAGAGAGAGAGAGAGAGAGATCCTTAACATTCTTTTTTCCATTAAAAAGAGCCCGGCTAAATATAGTTGGTAAGTAAAAATAATGAAATAGTATTGGAAATATTCATACCTATCACTATGAATGCATTATTAATGGACATTGCTAAGGGGGAAAAGTTGCATAGCAAAAAAACAAAAACAAAACAAAAACAAAATATAACCTATTGGTTACTGTTCACATTACTATGACAAAGTACTTCAAAGAAACAATTTAAAGATGGGAGAAAATTTTTTTCTGGCCCACACTTTGAGGGGATACAGTCTGTCATGCTGAGCAAGACATGCAAGAAGGACTAAACACTTGCTATTACATATTGGAGGGTCAAGAAACAGAGATAGGAAAACGAGCAAGGACTGGCTACAAAACCTCAAGGCCTGCCCTCTGAAGACCTACTTCCTCCAGCTAGGTCCCACCTCCTAAGTGCTCCTCAGTCTCCCAGTCACTACCAGCATCTGGAAAGCAAGTGTTCAAATACGTGTGCCCAGAGAGTGCATGCATTTTATGCTTAACCCGTAACAAACGTTCTATATGACAGCGAGATAATGCTTTTTCTTTCTGAAGAGCAATAAGATGGAGAGGACAAATGTCACACTTTTAATGTGTTTTTTCATTACTCACACTATAACAGTGCACTTAGGACATGTCAACTTCCTCATGGTTGATATAAGTCTGTCCACAGCAATTTCTTCAATTCCTTGCACTTCCTAAATTAGTCTTTGGTTTCTACATGAATGAGAAAAAGATTTAAGGGAGTCATACTAACGTTTGACTTCAAAATGGTCTGTTAACTAGTGGCTGAGTGATCTCAATCAGACAAGTCCAGATTGTATGTTTGCTGCAGCACCTGTTCCATGTCCTCACTACATCCAAAGAGCACATATTCATAACATGCAAACGGCCCAAGATTCACCTGCAGCAACCTGCACACACCCAGCTGCTCAGTCATCAGCCTGACACCTTACCGTGCAGATGCTAAAGATGTTCATCGTCTCTGACATGAAGCCAAGGCCCTCCTTCCAAAGGAACAGAGCAGAGATAAATTATCTAACTGGCCCAGTCTCCCTATCTTTAGGCTCCTTTGTTGTGAACACTCATTCTACAATGAACACAAGGTGATTGGGGGCATAAGTCACACCTGACTTCAAGATACCAATTGAGAAATCGGACAAGGTCTGTTTGTTTGTTTGTTTGTTTGTTTGTTTTTCAATTGGGCCCTGTATGTAACTACCACCTTCAAATACATATTAGACTGTATATCAAAACTGAAAAATATTCAAGTTTCAGCAAAAAAAAAAAAATGTTCTTTCTGAGTGAAGAGGACTAAGTGTTCCTAGTCTAGCAAGATCAGACAGCAGAAAAATGCATTTGTTTAATTATAGCCTTTCAAGAGCCAGTACATTCTTACATTGTACTGTCCACAAGAGGCCTTCTGATACATATCAGGACTGTCCCTGAGGGAGGCACTCAGTGAGCACATGGTTATTGCAGGATTATCTGCAGTAAAATAAATTTGTTTCTAGAGTTATCACACACACACACACACACACACACACACAGAGAGAGAGAGAGAGAGAGAGAGAGAGAGAGAGAGAGAGAGAGAGAGAGAGAGAGAGAGAGGTACAACTGAGAATGCTAAGCTTTCTAGGTCATTTTCTAAACAGGGTCATTTTACTTTCCTTTCAAAGACCTATGAGAGCAAGTACAGTACAAATAAAAGTTACACACAGGTTTGCATGGGCTAGCATTTTCTCAGTGTGGGATCCAATTAAGTGCTACGGTCACTTCATAATACTGTCATGTCAGGTACAATATTTGCTTCTAATTCAGAACTGTTTCCTTTAAAAAAGTAGATTTTTAAATTGTTGACATAGTAGTTGTGTGTATTTATATGGTACAGTGTGATGTTTCAATACATGTAGAAAACATGTGATGATTCAGTCAGGATAACTGGCATGTCAATCACATAAGACATTTATCATTTCTTTGTTGGAAGCCTTCCAAATCTCTACTAACTATACTGAAATACTCAACTATAGTTTTCTACTGTGTTACAGCACTGAAAGTTGTGTTTCCAACTAACTTCTCCATTGTACTGAACAACCATGCTCTCTCCATCCTCCTTCACCCACACTCTTCCTAGGCTCTGATAAACACTATTTCCTTTCACTTCCACACCAACATTCTAGCTTCCACCTGTGAGTGAGAACATACAATGTTTGTTCCTCTGTGCCTGACTTACTTCTGATAATATAACGTCTTTCAATTTAAAGGTCAATTGTTTTGACATTCATGTGTTTGTGTGTGTATTTGCATCCTTAGAGGCCAGACTTGAGGGACAGGGTCAGATGATTTGGAGATGAAGTTACAGGTGGCTGTGAGTGACCTAATGTGGACACTTGGAACCCCACTCAGGTCCTGTGGGAGAGCAGCAACTGTTCTTAATAGCTGAGTTATATCTTCAGCCCTTTGTATTCCAATTTAAACCATACTTTTTTTTTCTTTTCTTTTTTTTTTTTTTTTTAAGCTTTAATCCATTATCTTTAAAAGTTCGTCTAAGCTTGCAAGATGGCTCAGCAGGGAAGGCTCTCACCTCCAAGATTCACAATGTAGGTTGGATCTGCTGTAACTCACAAGGTGGAAAGGAAGAACTGATTCCCAAAAGTTATCCTCTGACCTCACACATCTCCTGTAGTTCACTTGTGTGCATGTATACACACACACAAATACATGTACACACACATACATACACACACTAAATTAATGTAAAAAGATCACTAAACACCCATATAAAAATGGATCTGGGTTCAAATATTAATTTTCATATGAAGTAGCTCATAGATCACAGACTAAATAGTAAGTACAAAAGCCACAAAACTCCTAAGACAATAACTCAGAAGAAGATCTAGATGACCTATCATGTAGTGGTGACTTTTTAGATACAACACCAAAGCGTAGCCTATGAAAAAAAGAATTGTCATGGTAGACTTCATTAATATTATAAAATAAAACAAAACAAGACTTTCACTTTGTGAAAAGCTTGTCAAAAGAATTAGACAAGCCAATGACTGGAAATGAATATGTGAGGAAGACATATTTGGTAAGTGTTGGTTATCCAAACTATACACTGAGCTCTTAAAAGATATGAACAAGCCAATTTGAAGAATAAGCAAAAGGCATTTTACCAAAGAAACATATAGAGAGTTCAAGTGTGCATCTGAAAAGATGTTCAACGTTTATATAGGTCACTAGAGAATTACAAATTAAAACAACCATGAGGTACCACTACACATCTGCAAGAGTGGCCCAAAGCCAGAACGCAGATCCTGCCAAAAGCTGATGGAGCTGTGGAGAAATGGGAACTCCCATTCACGACTGCTGGGAATACCAAATGCATGTCCATTTTGGAACAGAGTTTAGCGATTTATTATTAAAACCAAACATACTTTTACTATATGATCCTGCAATCATATTCCTTGGCATCATAGTTTTTGTCAATTTGACACAAATGTGGACACAGCAGGGATGAGGGCATTGCAGCTGAGAAAGCACCTTCATAGACTGTCCTTCGGGCACATCTTTGAGGCATTTTCTTAATATCTAAATAATTTAGGAGGGCCTAGGCCACTATGGGCAGTACCATCCTTAGGCGGGGGATCTGGCTTGCATAAGAAAGCAGGGTGTGCAAACCAAGGGGAGCAAGCTAGTAAGCAGCACTCCTCCATGGCCTCTGCTTCTGTTTGTGCCCCCAGCTTCCTGTCTTAAGATCGTGACCTGACTTCCCTTGATGATGGACTGTGTCCTCCCCCAAGTTGTTTTTGGTCAGGGTTTTGTCACAGCAACAAGTAGAAAACTAGGACACTTCGTATTCAACCAAATGGGCTGAAGGTTATATCAAACAAAAACAATTATAGCAGCTTGACTCATTACTGCCAAGATGTGAAAGTAACCAAGAGATCCTCCGATTGATGAACAAATATGTAGACTGTGATTCACATGCACATTGGAATATTATTGAAGGGTAAGAAGTGAGCTACAAAACAGTGCAAAGACATGGAGGAAAGATAAATTCATATGCCTAAGTAAGAAGAGAAAATATAAGAAGACGGCACCCTATATAATTCAAACTTTATGAGAGAGTCTAGAAAAGAAAACAGCATAGAGACAAACCAGGGGTTAGGAAAGAGAAGGAAATGAGTGCGAAGGTCACAGACAATTTTTAGGGCAGCCTGCCTACACCTTCACATGATGCTGCCGTGGTGCACACATATCATTCCATATTTGTCCAAACCTCAGAATGTACAAAAGAAGAGTGTTTTAATGTAAGTTGTGGTCTTTGGGAGATAAGAAAAGTTCAACAAATGAAGCCCTTCTGTTTGGTGGCATGTAAAGTGTATGGGGCTATATTATGAACTTGGTGCCTTTAGCGTAGTTTTACTATCAGCCCAAAACTACTCTAAAGACTAAACATGATTAATTTTTTTAAATGTCAAACATCCCAAAATGTTATTTGTTTCTATTTACAAATACTATCTGAGGTAATTAGAAATAAAATATGAATATTTAAGTAAATTGTAGATATCCAGTTCTAAGTATAAAACACACAGTTCACCATCAAGTACAAACAGTCTCTCCCTTTGTGGACTTTGAGGAAGTATCGTCTCCAAACCAGCACTTAAGACAAGAAAGAACTCAAATAAGTTGCTGTTGGTAGTTAAGGCACTGTGGAAGTAAATACCATGAGCTGGACAGGGTCTGGGGTTATTCAAGAGATAAGCCTCTGGATGTGTGTGTAAGGAATTATCTAGTTATATTAATTGAAGTGGCAGCACCATCCCAGCAAGGCCCCTACACTGCACAAAGAGGTGAAAGGTAGCCATGAGCTACATCTACCGATCTCTGCTTCCTGACTGCAGATTCATTGTGATTAGCTGCCACATGTCCTGTTTACCACCATACGCTCCCCACAGGGGGGACTGTACCCTCAAACCATGAGGTGGAATAAGCCATCCTGTCCTTAAGATGCCTTTGTCAGGAATCCTGCCACACAAGCAGGAAAAGTAACTAATGTTGACACATCTTCTTCCTCATGGAAGAATGTGAAGGCGCATCAGCTCGGATTCAGATCCTGTAAGGGTCCCACTGAGGTGGGCTTGAGAAAATCCTCCAGACTCAGGGATAAACCACCTCAGCTCCTTTCCCTGTTCCAAAGGCTGATCCATACCAGTGCAGTTCTGGCTTATTTCTTTCACAAAACATTCATTCCATATATTAGTTTCAATTTTCCAGTGTACACGGCATCATTCCACAATCGCGACAGATTCATAACCCTGGCAACGGAACAAATATGATCTAAGAAAGTATTTCAGAATAAAGACAGACTCGTGGGGCTTCTATCATTTTTGTCCTCTTCTGCTCAATCTATCTCTTAATGATGTCTCGGGGAGGGTGTGCTCCTTAAGAGAAGCCCAACCAACATTAATAAGACGGTCTCGTTTTCAGAAAGCAAAATTCAACACCCCCCCCCCCACCTCACTGAAGATATTCGAACACATATCCAAGGTTTTCATCTTTCTCTTGTCACAGAGATAATCTGGACCAAAAATCTTGAACTTCAAGAAGATGAAACACACTAGAGCTGCAGCCCGTTGACTGCCTCTCAGAAGTTGGCCGGAAGCACGCTGCTCACTTGGGAAGTGTGTAATGCTACATGCTGTATGTGGTAAATTTCACAGGTTGTTCCCGGCAATGAATAACACCACAGAGAACCCTCCAGATGAATGTGAGCTGCAGCCCAAACGCTCCCTTAATCTGAATCTCATTATCTCAGGGCTTCTAGCTTTTGTGGTGGAAGACCACAGGGCTGTTTTGGACTCCTTTACAATATGCCTCTTTTTGGAATATTTTCCTGCCTTTGGCAGCACGCCAAAGAAGCAAACATTGCAACGGCACTCATGTGCAGCAGCACATCACTTCAAGTTAAAGGCCCCCCCCCGTGCAGTGGAACGTATTCACCCTAGGTCACACATATACAACTATCACTGATTCACATCAGCTCCCATCCTGACTCTCACAGGCTTTTTCCTGAAGGCTCCGTTGTGATGCCAGACTGTACTGCTCCAGCACAGACAGGTGCCAGTTACTTAGGAGTACAGCCTAGAGCTCCTAATTTAATACTTGGAAGTTTCTTTCCCAACTGTGAAGCTTGATAATGTTCAATGCTGAAGTCAAATGCTGAAAATTCACTTGATTAAAAAGAAATACCCCCCCCAAAGGAAAATGTGGAATGGGTACTAGAAATATGTTTTCTTCTTAGGTGAAAAAAAAATCCTCCCTCCTTCAGGAGACTGACATGGTTCGTTTCTATTTTTTCCTAGGCAGCTGTCTAAGGAGGGGGATATGAGCAATATTTGAATTAGGGAATGTTACAATTTTGTGGGACTCGTCTAGAAAAACCAAACCATCCCCAATTGCCTTCGCCTTCTGAGATTATTGAGCTTACGCCTTAGACTCTGAAACCACACTTTGCTCAAGCAAAGCACACTGAAAAAAATCAAGCCCCTCTTCTCCACTGTCATCCTTTCCTTTCTTTGATACATCCATGCCCTGACCCCTAGAACCTGTAAATGACAAAGGGACTTCACAGACTTGCAGGACTGAAACATAGATTTTGAGTAAGGTGGTTTTCGTGGATGATTTTGACAGACGTGTAATCCAAGAGTCCAGACGTGTAATCCAAGAGTCCACAAGAAGTAGGACAGAAGTCAGAGCTAAGGAAGAGAGGTAGAGTGTATTACTTGCTTTCTATTGCTGCTGTAAAGCACCAAGTGATTTAGAAAAGAAAGAGTTTAGTTGGGCCTATGGTTCCAGAGGGTTAGAGTCCATGATAGTGGAGCAAAGGCATGGCAGCATGCTGAGAGCTTATATGTCAAACTGTAAACAGGAGGCAGCGAACACTGGGTATGCAGGAGGCTTCAGAAGCCTCCAAGCCCATCCCCAGGGACACACCTCCTCTAATAAAAGCCACACCTCCTAGTCCTTCCCAAACAGATTCACTAACTGGGGACCAAATATTCAAACATATGAGGTTATGAGGGCCTTTCACATTCAAATCAGCACTAATAGGGACTAGATTGGAGAGTTTTGACTAGAAGATTCTGCACTCCTGGTGTAGAGTAAAGGGCCATGCCCAAGGGATGCAAAGAAAAGGCGAGCAATGCTTCCCTTGAGCCTGCATAAAGGGCATCTCTGGTGCTTGATTTTGGATTTCTGATCCCCATAACTATATGATAAAACATTTGTGTTGCCTTAAGCCACCAAATGCATAGAAATTTAGCAGACTAAGAGGAAACTAAGACATTTTACCAGACACCACAGCTGGTTGCTAGCACAAAGACAGATCAATCTGTTTTTAGATTAGCTGTTTCTTTGAGGTTTTTGTCCTACCGTTTGCCTTTGAAATCTTGCCAGTTTGGACATATTGGTTCGCAAGCTGTTCCTCAAGTGGGCAAAGCATGTTCTCTCAATCCACATTGTGTTGCTGTCACAGAACGCTCGATACCAGTGACTTAAAATGGAAAAAAAAAAAAAATAGATCCGGCTAGCCATGCTAGAAGCTGGGAAGTCTCAGGTCAGGTGAGGACTTCCCCCTGTATCCGCACTAGGCCAGCGAGGTTGGGTCAAAGAAGAGCAAGAGTGCTGGCTTGCTTTCCAACAACCCCCTGTCAGGGTACAGTATTTGAGGAAGGCGTTGATCCCCTTTAAAAACCTACTCATCTCTTAACCAGTCTTTACACCAAACAACATCCACAACACCTGTGACATTTCATCATGATTTTTATAGGAGTCAAATTGCATCCCAACATCACAACTGGAACCTCGACATCTTGATCCCCTCCTTGTGATGTCCACACAGCTTTCTCCTATGCTGCAGTTGTCCACACTTTGTCAAAGAGCCCATCCTCTCCATGATGGCAACCCTGCTACATTGCTACACCCTTTTTGGTCTGCATCACAGTAGCTTGTTTACAACCACCTTGTGTGTTGCTATTTTACCAATCATCCCTGATAGGATTTTTATTCTCTGCCATATTCCCAGAACTCAGACCATCCTTGCAAGGTCAGTTGCTCAGTATGCTTTAAAACAGTTCAGTGGTACCAAGCTCCTTATACTACGTTGCCTGGAGCCCGTGGGGTCAAGCAATTGAATGTGGGGATTGTGAAAAAGTGGGAAACAATAAAACACATGACGAGGGCATTAGCTCACAGTCAAACGCATTATAAATCTGAGGTGTGGTTGGCAACACTCATCCATGCTGAGATGTAGAACTACATTATGTCCTTGATTTTGAACACACAACACTGATACTCTAAGAGCCATGCCATCATGCCACACAATGCCAATGAACAGGGCCCGCAACACATTGGCTCAGATTCCAGACTGCTGTTTTGGAGTCTCAGTGTTTTTACTGTACATACAATGTATTCTGCTTTTGTGGAAACAAAAATGATTTGATTACAGAAAACAAAGACTTCGATCATCCCATACCTTCATTGCTCAGCATGTAGGTATCAAATATCTTTTTATTGTCTTGTTAGAACGCTTTCCTTAATTTTTTTTTTTAACTTACATTGCTGGATTGAGTTTTATATAAAACTGGTCAATGAATTTTGGTTTGGGATTAGCACAGAATTTCCAACAGTTTCTGAAGCAGCTCTAAATATACTTCTACTGTTTTGTACTATGTATTTATGAGAAGTGGCATTCTCGGCGCTGATGAGCATAAAACCAAAATATTGGTCAACTCTAAAAAGTGTTGAAGATCCACATCCTGTAGTATGTAATATTCAGGCAAGATTTAACCCTTTGTAGAAAAACACACAACTGCAGCCATCTCATTAATATGCAAATTTCCTTTTTGTCTTTAATGAATGGTAACATTTTATGGATAGCAAAGAATTGTTTTATAATAAATTTGATTCTGATTTATCATGAAGTATTTATTTATTTATTTATTTATTTATTTATTTATTTATTTTATTTATTTATTTATTTAGAGACAGGGTCTCATTTTGTAGTCTTTGCTAGTCTGGCACACACAGAAATCTAGGGATTTCTGCTTCTCAATTAAAAGCGTGTTCTACCACATCTGGCTCTGAATGTTTGATTCACATACCTATTTTATACACCTAACTGCCTGAAGGTGCATCAAAATTTGTTAAACAAAAAGGAGGATACAAACAGAAACAGTTTGCAAAACACTGATACAGAGGATTAGTCCCTTCAGTAAGACGGACTAGGATTATCTGTCTTTCTCCAGTAAATGATAAACTTTAGACCTTTTCTGTTCTAAGTGTCTACTCTTTCAATACTATGGAGTTATGAGAAAAATAGGTAGCAACTTCCACTGGAAATTGAGAATAGTATCTTTTATTTTTTTTATAGAATTTTATTTCTAGTGAGATAACAGAAGAAAGGTCCTCTATAGACCCAACTATTGAGATGAGCTTGTAAATCTAGGTTTCAGTGCTATCTCAATCCTAGAATATATTTTTTTCCACTCTATATATGCAATATATCTATTTTTCAATATATGTTTACACAGAGAAATTTAAGCATAAAGAATTTATGAAACTCTCTTATAAGCAAACTTTTTAATGCCTCAAAGACTGTGAAGAACGGACAGAACATAGATGTGACTCAAATTGATTAATTTTCTATAAGATCCTTTATCTGGAAGATAGAAAATGCTAAAAATTGAAAAGACATTCATGTCTTCCTCTTTTAACAAGGGTAATAATGGTTGTTATAACCTGCAAAGCCAAGGAAACATACCTAAAGCCAGCCCTTGTGCCTCACTTTCTCTAAGAAGATTGTCATCACTCACATCTTAAAAACTTGCTTTATTTGAAACTGTCATCAAAGATGGAGAAGAGAAAAATATAAAAATGACCAAAGGCACATGAAAAGAAGTCCATCCAAGTTAGCCTTTTGGAGAAACTAAGACAAGACACATCACTATTTGAAATATTAAAGGTTCAGGCTTGTATAAAAAAGAGTTTAATGTTTCCTTTAAAAAAATTAAGCATAATTATAAAACAATGACCCATGAATTCCACACCTAGTTATAGACACCTGAAACCAGGTGCTCAGACAAACATGTGCACAAGAATGTTTACAGCAGCACTAACACACGATACCTACTAATGAGAGAAAACCAGATGCCTCGCCTCAGGAGAATGGAGAGCCAAACTGTGAGCTGCTCCTACAATAGGTAGTTGGCCATAAAAAGCTGTGAGAGCACTGTCACATGCTGCAGTCAAAGCTAAAGAAGTTAGGCACAAAAGACGGCATCCTCTCTGACTCTATTTATAGGAAACAATCAGAAATGATAAATCCATAGAAATGGAGATCTGATTGCTGTTCAAAGGCTGTCAGGGAGGGAGATATAAGTTTGACTTTATAGTATAAGTTTTTCAATAAATATTGAAGATGTTTTGAAATCATACAAAAGAAGTGGCTGTGCAGTTCTCTGAATATTCCAAACACTATTGAATTTTAACATGATTAATCTTACATTATGTGAACTTCATCTCAACTTTTTAAACTAATAATTAAAAAACCCAATGGCAATGATTTTTGAATTATCCAGAGCTACTTAATACAATGGCATAATAGATTACCCAGGGCTAAACATTCAATGATTATTTATGAAATTGAATGTAGAAATATTCATGTCCTGCAAGTAGACTTATTTTCTGGAATTAGAATTATTGTGAGTCAAGACACCTAAATAAGGTAGCTTCTCAGACTGAGTAGTGTGATCTCCAAGTTTGAAACTGAGAGCCTGCTACCAGACTCACAGTTACTCTAGCAAACTTGAGTCTATTCTGAAAATACTGCAGCCCAATGTCAGTTCCCCAGGAAGACACCCTTACATCTCACCAAACCCCTCCAACCCTGACATCCAAACATTTCCAAATCTCTTTTTTATCTCCTTTCCCAAGACAGATCTATCTATTTGCTCCGAAAAAAGCAAGAGGTGGCTCTGATTTATTGACATATGCTTAGAAAGGGGCAGACAGAGTGCTTGGCAAACGTTTGTCTGATGACAAAGTAAATGTCCTAATAAACACGTAGATTAGAACATTTTTGGTTTTCCTATTTTGAAAGTGGAGTTCAAGACAGTTCCTCAAAATAATGTGCACCTGATTAAAGCAGTTGCTGGAAAAAGAAAACAGAACTAAACTAAACTAAACTAAACTAAAATAAATCCTCCCCAAACCCATCCTCATCACTCTTTCATTGCTGCACAACATGGAATCACCTGTGGCTGTGGGTATACACAACACAGGACTGGGCGTCTAAGTAATCTTCAAATTGAAGCATTCTAGAAATCAACACATGTTAACTTGCTCACTCTGAGCATCTTTGTCAGTGTGGAAGAGAGGTCTGAATATTTGTGCAACTAAGCAAAGGCTCTTTCTTATCTCATGGGAAGATCCTCTGATAACAACGCAGTTTTGTGCTGAATTCCAACAGACCTAGGCCAGTACAGGTTTGGCAGGGGTGGGGACAGTGTGTAATTACGTGCCTTCACTATGTTGTCATACAAAACAAGGTGAAATTCTTGGCATTTTTCTTTGGCCTTTGGGTTTTGTTTTGTTTTGTTTTGTTTTGTTTTTTTCCCCTTAAAACTTGAAACAGCATAAAACCCAAAGAGTTCCAGCAAATTGAAATGACACTGTTCACCTGAAGCTACAGCTAGCTGATATAAGAAGATTCCACAACACTGTGCTTACAAAAAAAAACTCTGTGGCTTGGAATCTATCCCATTTGGATGACTAATTATTCAGGAAAACTCACATTACTGTAATCCCTACTTATCTGCAGGGGATCCATTCCAAGATGCCAACTGCATCACTGAAACCTCAGATAGCACAGAACTCTATAGAGCTCTGGCTTTCCTTAGATGTACATATCTATGATAAAAACATTTCTCAGTCTGGCACAATAAGAATGAGTAACAGTACATAATAAAAGAGAACAATTATAGCCACATACTTTAATAAGAGTTTGAACCTTGGAGCATTTTAAGTAACATGAAAGCTATTGGGGGCGGGGAGGACATTTTTGTTTTGTTTTGTTTTTTGAGACATTGTCTTATTTTGTAGATCTGGATGGCCTGGAACCTGCTATGCAGAAGAGGTTAGCCTCATATTAACAGGGCTCCTGCCCCTACCTCTGCCTCCCAAGTGCTGAGATTAAAGGTATGCATCACCACACCTGGCATGCCATACTTGATACCACTCACACAGCTAAGTGGCTAATGGGGGAGTAGGGTGTACAATGTGTATGCACTGAGCAAAGGGATGACTCATGTCCCAGGATGGAAACTATGGGCAATTTGAGATCTTATTGCACTACTCAGGACAATGTGCAGTGTTGAGTTTGCCACTGCAGAATGAAATCCACTGGAAACCCTCTACCTGAGGTGAAACTGAAAGTGTCATAGCACAGACGGTCCTAGTTTCGTTTTTCTTGCTGTGATGAAGACTATGACCAAAAGCATCTTGAGGAGGAAGGGATTCATTTGGCTTATACATCCTGATCACAGTCCATTACTAAGGGAAGTCAGGAGCTGAAGTTGAGGCCAGGGAGGAGCATTGCTTGGTGGCTTGCTCTCTTTGGCTTGCTCATCTGTTCTTCTATTACAATCCAGAGCCACCTGCCCAAAGGTGGCACCGGCCACAGTGGGCTGGGCTCTTCTGCAACAATCATCAATCAAGAAAATGTCCCAGACTTGCCCACAGGCCATTATATTGGAAACATTTTCTCAGTTGTTTTAAATACAATGAGATATGACATATAATATAAAATATGAAATATGTGTCACACAACAGATAGGCTATTGAGAGGTTTCCTATATGAGCATGGGGACAGAAAGGAAGTGAGAGGGATAGCCTAGAGAGAAACAGGGAGACAGAGAGATAGAGACAGCAAGCAAGGAAGACAGGAAGAGGAAGAAGTAAGAAGTGAGGTGAGAGAGAGAGGGGTAGGTTGATTTGTCCTTTTATAACCCTCCTGGGCAGGGGCAAGCCCAGTGACAAGTAGGCAATGACATCACAGGCAGGCTGGGGCAGAATCCTAATAAGTTTAGCAGCCCTCTTTGCAGATGACTCTAGTTTGTGTCAGGTTGACAACAAACAAACAAACAGCTTCATTAGCACACAGACCTATTTGAAGTGTTATTTTGAATGAACGTTTCAGGTAGAGATATAGGTTAGGTTCTGAGTCGTCTAATGAAGCCTTTAGGCATCGTGCAATAAACACACTTCTCATACAGAAACTTTCCAAATATACTGAATGAGGGGTGTGTGTCTGTGCGTGTGTATGTGTGTGTATGTGTGTGTGTGTGTGTATGAAAGAGAGACAGAGACAGAGACAGACAGGGAAACAGAGACAGCAACATAAAGACAAGAGAGAGGGAATGTCTGTGGCGATGTGCTTCTTAAATCCTAGTCAAGTACTTTACCATTGGGCTACAATTCTCAGCCCCATATGAGCATATATTTTTAAATTAATTCAGCTATTCACTTTACAGCCCAATTGTAGGCCCCTGCCTCCTTAAGACTGAAAGCTGAATACATTCCATTCAGTTTGTTGTGGAGGTTCACATGTCTTGTTTCACCGATACAGCAAATCTGTCTTCAGAACACTTTGAAGAAGACGCACGGCACATTCTTCTTCGTGAGCTATCAAACCTAGTGTCCTCGCTACTGTAAATATTGCATAGCCTATCTTCTCTCACAAGGAACCTCTACAAAAATATAGTTTTTTAAACTTCTGAGTTTGTTTTAATGCCACCACCAAGATTCAGTAGAGCTGTTTCTGGAAAAGCAAATGTCTTAGCAACCTGATCTCACAGCTTCCTGCATTTGGCTTCCCACTGTATTTCTCCCAGCTATCCTTTCCCCCTTAGCTGTTTTAAGTCTGTGTAATGAGAGGGTATAAATACACTATTGTGCTCTACAGAACATCCTGCAGCCTGGCAACAACGGCAGTAAGCAGAGAGCCCGCCAGCATGTGCCACGCACTTACTCCATGTCACCTACTGTGCGAGCCGTCAGAAGACCCAGGGGAGACCACTTAGCCCCTGTCCTCCCCGCTAAGCAAGGAAAGCAGATGGAGACGAGGAGAACAATGAGAAGGCTGTGGAGAACATGAAGTGCTGGGGGAGAGGTCAAGGGACTGGGATGCTGGAGAGTCCAGGTCTGTACAGCTAGAGACTGTTGCGGACACAGAAAGACCACAGAGACAAGAGATTTTCTCTGTGCAAGACTTCTGGGTTTTGGTGTGATACAAAAGTGTGGACAGAGTCCTCGCAGATTTCTAAACAGGATGAGGAGCTAATCTTAAAAGATTGCCCTTTGCTGCCCACTTCAGTATGTCAAGAAGTAGGAAGTGAATCAAGCTGTGACACAAACTCAAGGGAAACTATGCTGACCCTCGATGGGGTCGGCGCACTGTTCTTAACTTGGACAGAAGTCCTTGGGCTTGATTGTCTGGTTTCTCAAACCACAAAAGAGGAGAAAGCAGAAGGGAGGTAGTACCTCTGCCTTGGAGCTGTAGACTTAGGAACAGGCCAAGGTGAAAGAACAAGATGCAGGGTGAGGGGAGGGAACAGTTAGAGTGGACAGGTGATCTCTTGACCCTGTCAGGGGGACCGATGGGTGGATGCCACTAGTGACTTAGAATTTACACAGTAGGTAGCTCAGTGAGTTGGCTGTTACGTCATCTGCATTACGAGAGCCAGGTACAACCAGCAGCATACTGCAGATGAGGAAAGTGAGGTCCAGAGAGAAGCCAGGGTTCTGGGCCAGCTCCCCAAGGCTCAGTGAAGAATTGCATGAGTTTTGAACTCCAGGCCAAGTGCTTTTGGATTATTTCACACTATTTCAAACCTTAGAATTATGTTTGAACAGAGAAGGCAAGGGAATGTTACTATATGTAAGAGCTGAAATTTAATAATAATTTTAATCCAAATGTAAATTAAAGTGGTGACTGATAAAGTAGAGTAAAGGTACCAAAGAAGCTGCCTTTCCCCACTGAAGACTAGAAGGAAGCACGAGAGTTAGGAACGTAGCTTTACGTGTGTGTGTGTGTGTGTGTGTGTGTGTGTGTGTGTGTGTGTGTACAGGAACATGTCACGGGGGCACATATATGGCATGAGCCACATGCATGTGGGGTCAGTAGACAACTGTGTGGAGTCAGTTCTCTCCTTCTACCTCCAGGTGGTTTCTGGAATCAAACTCAGGTAATCAACCACCTTGACCCACTGAACCATCTCAAAACCCCTCTACTGCCAGCTTACACCAAATGGAATCTGCTGAAACAAAACCTGTGGTATTTCCCCAAGCTTCTCTGTTGACCTCATCACAAATGTGGCATTGAACTTGACCTTTTCTTATAGGCTATCCAAATCTCTGTCTGCTTCTCCATTGCCAGTCTGTAACTGGATCTATATGCTCAATTCCCATATGAAACTACAAGGCTTTCTTTGCTCTTTCAACTCTTGACCTTTTCCTGTGTATATACGGTGTCCTTATCAGGTACCTACCTGCAATATAAACACTCACCCTTCACACGTGTGGTCCCCTAACTAATAGGCCACAGACACAATCTCCACTCCCTGGTTACCTGACTGCATATCTATTTTTTTAGAGTTCAAGATCATAGATTGAAACAGTCGTACTTCCTAGACCAAAGCCATTTGCCTGTCCACTTCTGAGACAGCCTTTGTGGTTAGGACAAATGTAAGCTCATCTCCCTAAAAAACACCGTATTGTCTGCAACCCAAAGGGTAAACTGTACTTGGTTTTCCTTTTAATAACAGTCAGTGGGAATCTGGTTTTGGCACAGCTATGCCTTGTGGGCTGGCAGACGGCCAAGCATACCGGCCTGAACATGGCTTTTACATGTCATTGCAACATTTTCCATGTGCAGCTAAGCTGAGCATGGGGCTGCTCTTGGCGGGGGGGGGGAGTTCTCTGCCTTAATTTCATATCTCTTTGAGCAGAACCAAAGCTATGAGGTGTTTACATAATTTTCTGTAGAGCTGTGAGAAGGGAGCTATATTTGTAATCATTTTCAAAGATGAAAGAGATATTTGTTGAAGCATGTAGAGCATTTAAGAAAAAAATATTCATTTATTTTCAGCTCTCCATTAAAACATGGATTTGAGGGTGGGGGTGCTTGGTTTTGTTTTAAAATAACCCAGGCACCCAAAAGTACATTAGGAGATTTTATAGTTTCGATGTTCCCTGGAAACCTTTCCCGAGACTGGGAGAGACAAAGCCCACATCTGTTAGTGTAAAGGGACATTTTTGTTTACAGAGTTTTAGGGCTAATGACAAAAACTGATATAAGGCAGGAAATTTGGAGGCTAGAGGTGACACTTCACGCTAAATGTATGCCCCAAGACAGCTGCTTTTCCACCGAGTCTGGATTTTAAAGACAAAGTTGGCTCTAATTTCTAACTCTCTGGCTTCTTTCAAGCATTGTGACAGTTCAAGGCTATTTAAACACGTGTCTTTGAACTTCCTTAATTTAAAAAAAAAATGACCCATAGGTTAATGAGTGCTGTAAGATGCTTATTGTTTAAGCAAATGGATTGGCTCACCCGCCTCTTGAAGTCTGTTCTGAGGACCATCGGGGTAAACACAGTGGATGCTCTGAAGGCTGAAGCTCCACACAGGAAGCCCAAGATGTTTTCATTCCGTGTGCCACACTGGCCATTCACATGGTCCCCGTGCCCCCTTTATTAAAAATGCCCCCACATTAGCTGCTTTTAGACATGGACTCTGCCCAATTTCCATTACTAAGAAAATAACACTCAAGTCTATGAAATGCGGATCAGTACGTAGCAGGTGATAAATTAAAGGCAAGTGGGGTGGATAGAGTTTCACACAAACCTTGGTAAACGAGACAGGACCTAGTGAGTGTTTTTCCATAGGAAGTGGAACAAGTGAACACAGAATTCTTGTGGTGGATTCTTGTTCTACTCCACTGCAGCAGTTTTGTGAGAGAGTTGCTTCATGTTTACAGTTTCATGCAGGCCTCTCACAGGACCTGGCAGTGCATTTTCGCACACAGCACACGATCTTTACGACTTTGATAACCACGTGCTTTCACATTGCAACAAGCAAGCATCTTAACACACAAACACATGAGGTACCCATTCTGTGGAAGGGGTTTCATTTTATGTATCTCACTAAGGGTGTGTACGAAGTCATGTACAAAATGAATCGTTCACTAACTTTGAAACAGGGTCTCACTATGTAGTCCAGGAAGGCATCAAACTTAGAATCTTCCTACCTCAACTCCCCAAGTTGCTAGGGTTACTGCTGTTACCAGTGTGTGCCAGGTGAAACACAGTGTTTGGAGGAAGAAGGCTCATCAGTACTGGGTCTGACACAGAGGCTTTTCCAGAAGGCAATAGAGGTGTGAGTGAGAGCTATGAGGAGGAATGTAGTACCCTGAGCTGAGGTGCAAGATCCATCTATGCCTGTGTAAGTTTGAAGACTAAAGCAAGACCTGGCCTGCAGCATCCTCTGCCCATGCCTAGGGCTCCTCCCAAGGCTAGAAGTTTCACTTCCTCCAAGCATTTAGGGTTAAAAACCCTTTCTATTTGTGTTTTCTCAACCGTGAGGGATTATTAAGTAAAAAACTAAAGGATGGGTTTATCTGATTGTACTGTTCTCATTAGAAGATGCGTATTAAGCTTGTTGTAAAAGCATCGTATATTAATCAACACACCAGAAAGGTAAGTTATCAAACCACCTTATACTATAATATTGGTTCAAAGTTATCTGAAATTTATGCTTGGGTATTTGTGTGTGTGTGTGTGTGTGTGTGTGTGTGTATCAGAAGCTAATATATCAAAGGCAGGTCAGAGTCTATGTCTTTGTCAGTAAGGAGCAAAACATCTGTGGTAAGTCACACAGATACAGGAAACAAGAAATACAGTGTCTAACTGGCTCCAACCTACCCACTCAATTCAGACTCAGTTAATGATGGTCACTCATAGAAGTACTGGGGGGAGTCTAATGCTAATTCTATAACATACCACTTGGTACATGGTGTTTAGCATCTCTTATTAGTTAAAATGCCCAAGGAAAGACTCACTAGCAATAGTTTCTAGTTTCTACTATGATATTTCCTCTTGACATTTAACTTTCCTGGGAAACAAAAAAGGGGAAAGGTATAGGAAGCTGGTGACATGGGTTCTTTATGTTACTATTATGTCACCAAGAAACAATTCTTTACCTTAGCCATTTCCTTGAAGGTCTCTTTCATTCCCAGCCTCATATTTCATCAGGAAGTGGGTTAAATCCTAAGCATAAGTTCTCAGGTAGACTGTCTGTTTGTTGGTAAGGAGAGGATCACACAGAAAACAGACCCCATGGGAGGGAAGCAAGGAGAAAGAGGGAGGGAAGGAGGGAGGGAGGGAGGGAAGGAGGGGAGTGAAAGAGGGCTTAGAGAGGAGGGATTGGGGAGAGGACTAGGGAGGAAGAACGCACTACAGTGGTGGTTGCTCCATCAGAGTAAAGCAGGTAGCTCATCTACAAAACCCAACATTTTGAACTCCACCCCCCAGAATATGGCAGCATCTGTCCAGGGTGGAACACAGAGGTTGGCGCTTCTGAAAACATGGCAAGTGCTTCTCACAGCTGTCTAGAGCTCAGATGACCCACCTGGTTCTTCGAAAGACACAAAAGATGTCTAAGGAGTGACATCTACCCTTAATACTGCAATCTGGTTTGGAAGAAGGCTCAGAATATTGAGAATATGTGAAGAGCTTACTGTCAAATTCCATACATGCTCTGAGGAAAACCAGGGCCTGGAGGTTAGAGGGGATGATGTTAAAAGCAGGACTATGGGGCTGACAGGACAGTAAATCTCCTTTTCCTTTCTCTCTCCCTCTCCCTCTCCCTTGGTAACCCCCTCCCTGAAGAACCAGCTGTGTGGGTTTCAACTCTGGAGCTTCAGTTCCTGCTCTTCCAAGCATTGACATGTCTTGAATTCATCAGGGACAATGACGTCACATCTCCATCTTAAGACCTTTCAAAGGCTCCTGAGAGCTGGTAGGACAGAGGCCCAATCTCTGGGCTCTTTTTTGATTACTCTGAGGTAGCTCAGCTTTAGCTGGGTGCCTTTCTCAGTCTCCAACAACACCGGCCTGCATTTTTGTTGTACAAACACGCTAATCAGTTAGCTCCTGGGGAATTTGGAATCCCAGCAAACATAAGAACTTCTCAAAAGCTTTCCATGTAAGGCATGGCGGTGCACGCCTTTAATCCCAGCCCTCAGAGAGGCGGAGTCAAGGGGATCTCTGTGAGTTCACAGCCAGCCTGGCCTACAAAGAGAGTCCAGGACAGCCAAGGCTACACAGAGAAACTCTGTCTCAAAAAACCCAAATAAACCAAAAAGGCAACAATAAAAACCAAAAAAACAAGGGTGGGGGGAAAAGCTGTCCTTGGCAGTCCTATAAAGAATAATACTCAACTGAACCCATTCTCTACCTAAAAATATATTACACACCCCTAACTAGAAAACCAAAAATCAAGATGATTTAAAATTCAAAACAGTGAGCTCCAATACTGTGTTATAAATGGAAATGCTGGGCTTGGCCTCACGGGATGAGCTGCAGCCAAATACAAGTTCACTAAAATATCATATAAAATCACCGTCAAACTGTGTGTGTTAACCAATGGCCAGTTTCTATAGTAAACACCCCAGGTAATCAGTTTAGAAAGAGAGAAAGCTGGCTTTGGCTCACAGTTTGTGAGGCTTCAGTCCTTGATCAGTAGGCCTTGACTTTGGGCCTGTGTTAGCACGGTAGGTCATGACAAGAGCACCTGGAGTAGTTAACGTGTTCACTTTCTGGCCAAGGAGCACAGGAGAAAAAGGAAGAAACAAAAGGTTCTTATTTCCCCTTCAAAGGCATGACCCTGATCACATAAACATCTCCTTCTGGAGAATGTCCTGGGGTCTGACTTTCACATGAACTCTGGTGCCCCATATTTTACCACGTCCCCTTGATGAGGAGACCTGGTGGCACTCAGAGGAAGGATAGCAGGCGACCAAGAAGAAACTTGATACCGTATGAGCAAATACAGGGGGAGGAGGTCCCCCTCAGTCACAGACATAGGGGAGGGGAATAAGGGGAAAATGGAAGGAAGGGAGGAATGGGAGGATACAAGGGATGGGATATCAATTGAGATGTAATATGAATAAATTAATAAAATATATATTTTTAAAAAAAGATCTCCTTCTGGGCTCCACCTTTGAAGGCTTTCACTTCCAGGTCCACAAGGGTATAAGATGCAAAGAACACAAACATGAACACTGTGTTGAGACCTGGGACTCTTTCCCTGGGTGACACATTCTGTACATGCAAATGTATCAAAATCAGAGGGAAAAAAATCTGAAACTGTAAATACTTCTGACTCCGAGCATTTCAAAGAAAAGATGTCCAATCTCTATCACCAATGAACTCTTTGTAACATGGAGCTCTGAGAGTTTGTCTGTCATTACCCCTTGTTTTTTTGTCCCTGGAAGAAAGGAGTTCTTTGACATTTCCTGTGTCCGCGTTGATTAGTATACTATCTGGTGCAAAGTACACAAGAAGGAGATATTTTCTGGATATATGGATGCAGGAATAATAGATGGCAGAGGAAGAACACAAGAACCAAAGGTAGAGGCACACACTTTTTTTTTTTTGCATGTACAGACTGTGGAAGAGAAGAAGCTTGCACTGGCAAGATACAGTGAGACACCCAAGTGCACTCGGTTACTAATAGCAACGGATGGCAGGATTTGAACCTCACACCTATTAAGGTGCAAAAACTGCTGGAATCCAATGATTCAGATCTAAGAATGGAAATCATGACTCTAAAGTCCAGTCATAAGACATCATTTTAGTCACCAGACATAATTAGAAAGTTAAATATTTTGAACAAAGTGGTTTATTTGAAGAGACCTAGGAATGCAATTTGAGGCTGTTAGGTAGCTTAATGCAGTGGAACTGACTGTTTTAAAGATGCTAAGAGAGCTTCCTGTAAAAACAGTATTGCAGATACTTTATGTGAAGTAGTAGGAAAACCTGCCTGGGTCTGGGTCTGAGTCTCATCCAATCAGATAAGGGCATTGAGAGCCTGCTCATCTCATGTGGCCATGATGTCACTTTACAAACAGGTATGTCTACATTTTATTTAAATATCGTTACAATTGTTCATGTCCTTTGCAGAAAGTAATGACCTTAATACTATTACACCCTTCAGTGAAAATTGTGAGTAATTTTTCCCATGGTGAAAGATCTCATTAGTGAAGTCTACTAACATGCATTCTATTTCATAAATTGTCATGAACGCTGGATGCTTATAAAAAATTTGAATAGCGGTATATACATTTTTTTGTGGAGACAGCATCCAGTCATGTAGACCTGGCTACCCTCAAACTCATAACCATTTTGTCTCAGCTTGTATTTTATTCTTATCCATGTATTGCTGTGTGTATCATATATTTCAAAATTAATTCCCTTTTGGAAAAAATGTTCCAAATTCATTAAATGACATATTTTATTTAAAATTTTAAAACACCATTTATTATACCCTTAGATTAGTCTAGACCCTGTACTTGGTGCTGTGGAAGATACAAGATCCAGAATCATCATATTTTTTCCTTTTTAAATTTATGTCTATTGGTGTTTTGCCTGCACATGTGTTTGTGTAACGATGTCAGATCCTCTGGAACTGGAGTTACAGACAGTTGTGAGCTGCCATGTGGGTGCTGGGAATTGAACCCAAGTCATCTGGAAGAGAAACCAGTGTTCTCAACCGCTGAGCCATCTCTCCAGCCCCAGAATCATCATCTTTAAAGCTGCTTAACAAGAGGAAAATGCTAGGCAGGATTTGGCTGCTGTTAAAAAGAGTTGGACTTGCTTAGAACCATCCACTTAGTGGATGAGCTCTTATCCCAGCTTACTCAGCTGTAACTCAGAAGCAAATAATAGTTACTAATAGGTTGATTGCAAATATTAATGATGTAGTGTATAAAATATTTAATGTGGTGTGTAACACAGAAGAGGAATCCTTTCCATATGTGTAACATTTAGTTGAATACGTTTGCCCTTTGGTTTTTTTTTTCCTGCACTCTTGGTGCCTGAAGTATAAAAATAGAACTCTGAAATTGTCTTTGACATACAAAAATCTCCTATCATCAATTTTTAATGCTTCATTTTAAACATTAAGTTTGGATAAATAAAAGATATGCATCACTCCCAGTTTCATGTTTGCAATTAAATTGAACTCTGGTCCAAAGCAGGTTGAAGTCCTGGCTGCCTCTCCCTCTTTATGTCATCAGAAAGTGACTCTAAGCATCATGGCGTCCTCCAAAGGCCCACAACAGGGAAGACGCAGAACGGGAGCATGGATGACACAGTTGTTCAAATTCTAACTAATCAAACATTACTATTTATGAACATGAGTAGTTTGCTAGGTAGGTGCCAGTGATGACTTCCTGCTTTTGAAAACTAAGAGGCAAAAAGAATTCAGCAGAGAAACCATGAGTGAAAAGGGAAAGCAAACTTGAGAACAGAGGGATGTGAACAGTGATTTCTAAGTTTGCATGCCTATCTTGAATAACTGGACACTCTATGAGAAAACTTGGTAGCTGATATGATTGGGAAATGCTACTCTTAGTTCATCTTAGGAATTGCCGACAAATGTCATTAATGCAAGCAAGGAAATATATGGGAATCCTAGGGACGTGCTAACAGTTCTGTTAGATGCAGTTCTCCAATGTGCCTGAACATGAAACTCTCAGTGTGTATATCTGGAAGAAGTAATAAGCAACTCATGGAATTAGTATAACATGGTACATTATTCATGTTTGTTTCCCTTCTTTGCCACCGAAATGCATTCTTGCTAGTTTTCTTTCCCTAACTTTTCCAACCATTCCTCTTGACTGAAGCCATTTGACAAGCCTTCCTATATTATCTCGTGAACATAGAAAATGCAGTTTGTTTTGCTGTTGTAAAGATAAGAGTTTTCAAGAGGAAAAAAAATTGAGAACAAATTCCAATGGTCTGGAAACAAAAACAAGAAGGCATCTTGTTGAGACAGTTTGCTGCAGCACGCACTTAGCCAAGCTTACCAGTTTATTCTTGGGAGGTCAAAGTTACCTACAATTAAAATGAAAGCTAGAAGAATACTCAGTGGCACCCTTGGAGCACTTAGCATTTTAACACAAGCCCACTTTCACTTTCTGAAGTTTTCTTTTTAAAGAGCAGTGATTTCTACAATAATATGTGCATCGTGCAAACAAAAGTCCCCCAAAGGAGATTTATCAAGTACTCATTATTTTTGCTTGGAAAAGTATTTTTCATGAATCCTGGATGTTGTTTAACATAACTCATTTAAAGACTTATAAAATACTGAAGCAGCACAAGGGTCTTTGTGATAAGTTATATTGATAGCCATCTGTTTCACAGTGAATACGATGTTGAGGACTTTGCTCAGTGAGCGTGTCTTTGACCAGTAGACAGGTATGGTTTTCACCACTGAGACACAAAACACTCCAGACAGTAGAGTGCTCATACACAGATATAAGGAGCCTTTCAGAGACTAAAAATACATGTCTTTTGAAAGAAACCCAGTCTTAAATTGTTATTGTTTATTAGGATAACTGTAAGTATTACAGTCCCTTACAGCAAGACTAATAATCCCCCAACCAACAGTGCACACAGAGGCACATATGGAAAGTATGCACGTATTTGTGTGTGCCACATACACATATATTATACATATGTGTATGTTTTGTATGCATACATGCTACATATTATGTAGTCTACATACTTTGTAGCCTACAAAGTGTCACAACCAGCAAAGTTATAGAAAATAATAGGAGAATACAACTGCACCAGGTTAGAGGAAGGAGATAAACATATCAAATATGGTGTGCAAACAAAGTCTGCTGTCTCTCATAGAAAGCATTCTCTTTCAAAATACATGAGCTGTCATGGCAAGTCTGCCCCACTTGTCACCCTCCTCCCGAAACAGTCCCTTTGCTTCTTCAGACACTTTGGTATGAGGGCATTCTAAAGTAAATTCTCCTGTTCAAAACTTTAAGTTTTAAACCTGCTTAAAATAAAGTGTCTGGGTTTACATCTTCTTATGGAAGGATCTGGCCTTTCTCCAAATTATTGTAGTGTGTAGGGGCATTCCACCTTGCCCTGGGTCTGGTCTTCTTTCCATCTGTGTTGAAAAGATGAAGCATTTGAAAGTTTCTTTACTCTATAGCCTCCTATGGGATCTGCCACAGGCTGAGGGGAGGCACTAGTTATTCTTGGGTTTCCTGAGCTGAAGATAAACATATTTAAATATATATTTAAGTAGAGGTGGACTCCAAATAAACAAACTACCCTGCTGTATCTCAAATCTATGGTCAGCAAAGAACTCTCTCTTTCTCTCTCTCTCTTTCTCTCTCTCTCTCTCTCTCTCTCTCTCTCTCTCTCTCTCTCTCTCTCTCTCTCCCTCTTCCCCCTCTTCCTCTTTCCCTCCCTCTCCCCCTTTCCCCCTCTTGTGTGAGTGTGTGTGTGTGTGTGTGTGTGTGTGTGTGCGTGTGCGTGTGTGTGTGTGTATGTGTGTGTGCGCACATGATCCATCTACTTTGGACTTCAATGGCTAACACAGAAGATATTTTTAATTCAACAGTTCTAAAATGGGACTTCCCACCTTTCCCTTAAAATTCATTTTGTGTTCCATAGTGTCAGACTATTAGATTCCAAACTAAAACCCCGAAAGGCCTCCTTTGACTAGGCAAGCTCTGCCTACGTACACACTCAGCATGCTCTATGATGCACATCCAATGCACCCTGCCACCCCATCCCCACCGAGCCACCCACATCGATTTCCAATTATACTCTTGGGCCAGCCACCTGACTGCTCTCATTGCTTACTTTTCCACCCTGTCACTTGCATTTCTTCTAAAACCACCCTGCTAGGACATATTTGTTAAGAAGGCAGCCTGCTTCAGTTTTCTGATGCCTCTCTAGCCTATGCCGGCTATTGTGGCAAAAGTTTTTCATGAATTACCTTTCCTCTTTGTTACAATCTTAAGGGATGGGTAGAGTGACTATATCCACTTAGAGATGGGAATTAGAAGCATATGAAGTTTCTATCACTTGTTCATTGTCACTGAGGCGACAGAATCATTTATCATGTACATACGATGCCTGAGTGTTCTTGGTGGTTCCATCGTAAGCCTCCCTCAGTCTACCTCAGACTACTCCTCTCAGATTTTAGCATGGAAATCCTAGATAGCAAATGTGATTAAGTGATTGTACATCAAGAGTCAAAAGTTTTTGAACCATTGGGACAAAAGGCCAGGGCTCTCGGCAGCTGTTGCCTCCTCTCTAAACCATAGCACCTTTGAAGACCCATACAATGTGAATGAAAGATATTGATTTCAAGCAAGGAAAATTATTTCCAATAAGTGGGAAAGAACAGTTTACAAAACTCTGTCCTGTAGGTTATATGGAGTAAGATTTCCAGGTGTTGTTTTGGGTAATCACCATTCACTACTCATCATCAATTCCTCAGACTCTTTTCAAGCCTTATTCATGAGAAACTCTTGAGGAACATGAGGTGAGAAGTGGCAGAGGGACCCAAAGGCACAGTGACCTGGACCATGGGTGTGGCCATGAGTTAGAAGGATAAAGGGTCACCCCTCTGAGGTATCCTCTGACTTCTAAGAAGAAATAGCAGTCAGAATTTTTTTTTAAAGGATTATGGGTTGCTGAGATTGTCTTGACATAGTCCACATACATAGTTTGATAAATATTTTATTGTTATTCCAGGAAAAGCTTTTAAAGGAAGACCTAAGCCAACAATAATGGGGCATGGGTGTCTCCTTCCCTGAGACGGTGGAAATGTCAACTTTGCTCTGCAGAGGAGACTGGATCTCAAAGGCAAAGTTCTCTAAGAAGATCATGTCTCACCCCCAAAGGCTGGAGTCCCCGGTGATGGCTCTTTTCCCTGTTTAACAACAGAAACCACACAAAAAACGTCCCTGATGTGGTGCTCTGATTGATCGGAATAAATCGAAGGCATTTAGCTTGTGCAGGCCCTGTTGTTGTTTCGGCCCAAGGATCATGCAAGCCCTGACGGGGAAAAGGGACTTGCTGGAAGGGGGCGTGGCTCTCTCAGGAAGAAAGTGATGGTACAGCTGTTATGATGGAGTTCAGCTTCAAGCTGCGGGACACAGATAGCCACCACCAAAGTCCACTTCTGACTAGAGGTTGATGCCAATATTCATTGTTTTATTTAGATGAAACCAGAGAAGCTTCGATGCTTCAAGTGAACTGGGCTGCTTGGCATCATGTTAAGGATAACTCACTTTTGAGGGGGTTATTTTGGGTTTGTGTTATGGCCACTTACCAATACATCTTAAACATTGTTCTATAGTAAATATGGTGGGTAATCAATGTTTATATTTTCCCTCTGCATGACTGGTTCTTACCTCATCCAAAAAGTGACTATGCATAGTGATCACTGATGGCCAACTGTATAGCACTATCAGAAAATAATATTTATGAACTTTTCAAAGAATATCATTCAATGTCTGTCATCCTGTTGAATGCCTATATTCAGGAAATAATATAGAAATACCTACTTAAAAGTGACTCTCCAGTGTCCAGTACTGTGCTTGAAACTTGTCAAGGGCATAGGTATTTTGTTAGTGACATTTTACGTTCACAAACAAACACATCTACAAATGGTACAAATACTTATATCCCCAAAGCTGTAGTTAGCTAAAAGAGAAACAATCACCCTTAACAATTGTCAAGCCTCCAAGAAGGCTGCTCCAGCATGCTGTTTCTTGTCTTTTCTTAAATGGCCTTTAAATAAGTATATGAGTCAGTTAAGAAAAGCAGTTACTGAATTAAAGTGATAATTCTGCCAGGATGTCAGTATAATTAATTGTGGGTGGCTGAAGTTTTAAAAGAGGCTAAATTAAGGATATTTATTTATCTATTTATTTATTCAATGCTCACTTTTCTACTGTAATCAGAGAATCTTTTGGTTGATCTTCAGATTGACCCTTGTTATAGAATAGCATAGCTAGATTTCATGCCAAGCTCTATAGCACAGTGTCATAACCAAAGTGGGGATATAGGTATATGCATGAATCCAGCCTGCATCCCCCTACTGTTCTTACTTTCTCTCTCCCTCTCCCTCTCTCTCCCTCTTCCCCCTCTCCCTCTCCCTCTTACACTTGTTTTATTTATTCCACTTCCCTAGGGTTTTCATTCCTAATATTATACTGCTCTAATTTATTTAAATGTCCTGTTAAATGTCCAAGTCAGTATGATTGTAAAGAATGTTTTGTGCCTGACAAACTACACTATTAAAGAACACAGAATATGGTGCCTTCAAAATCTCTGCCTGCCTAAGCTACCTACACAGATGGCTGAAATGGATCAATTGCCTAAAAAACTTGCTTTACAGTTGGGCAGGGGCGGGCGGGGGGGGGGCGGTGGTCTTGGCGTGCAGGATGTATCATAAACAACCGATCCTCTCTGGAGAGCTCCCAGGGTTCCAGGGACTGCAGACATCACTGTCCAGCTCCTGACAGCCAAGTGACTGACCTACTGCGTTTCAGATGGGAGCTAATTCAGAGCAAAAGTGGAGCAGGGGTTCAGAAAAATAGGAACAATGCCACAGCATATAGTTTCTCAAAGTTCACCACAGCAAAGAAAGAAGAACAAAAACTTCTTCCTGAGAAGTAAAAATTTTAATTAATCAATTAAAAGTTAATTAATTAATTAAAATTAATCAACTAAAATACTACCTCAGGTATGTTTATACAGGTGTCACATAATGACAGTATAAACAAATATTGTTTTAAAAGATATATGACAGACTGATAACTAATGTCTGTAATCTCACATTAAAATATCAGAGCACACAGCAATGTTTTTGACATTGCATTCTAATAGGATAAAAGCACCAGACCAAATAATTCTTATGTTACTACACAGTGCATACTGTAAATAGTTCTGAAAATTTATCCAGCTCTTTATTATTATTAGCTCCATTTACCTTCTGCTATGCCCTAGAAATAGTTTTGTCATTAACTATGTGCATTTTTGCATCCACTGTGCTAAGCACAAAAGATCAAACACCACATTTCCTATAGCCTAAATAAAATAGCATTCAAAAAGGTGACCCGTGGCATGTTAATCTGTGACCCCAATTCCTAAACTTCAAAGCCAACACTGTTCTCCCTGTGGCCAATGCCATCATCGGGGTTAACGTTCTGCATGCCTCCCAGTCTGGAACAGTGAAGTCCAGAATGCTAGCGACAAATAGGGAAGGACGCCTCCTGCAGAGGATGTGGACTGCAGAGAAAGCCAGCAGCTAGGAAGAATTCAGGCTCATTTGACCTACCGGCTTTGTCCATGTCTCAGAAGTGACGAGGTGAGTCCTGCAGCTGGCAGCCCCGGAAGCCCTGGCTCTTCTGGCTAACGGAGCACCCTGCCCTTATGCTGTTTATCAGCCCTTACTGGCACACAGAGCACACTTCACGCACTGTCTGCAGGAGCCACCGCCAGGAAATTTATATCTCCAAGGATGACAAACAGCCATTAGCTCCATTACAGGCTGATTAAGAGAGAGTGAACCTATCAAGTGGGTACTTGAGTCCCCCGGGGTTTCCACCTCTGTTCTAAGCAGAGGAGGAAAAGAAAGAAAGAACGAACGAAAGAAAGAAAACGCTTGCAATGTTGAATGTGCTGCACGTTTAGGGGGAAAAAAAGTGCACATGCTATGCGAAAGCACACTGCTTTCCAAAAGATGCCAGAGCCAGCAGGAACAGGAAGAGGCACAGATAATTGAAAGGTAACAAGGAAATCTCCAAAAATACTACACTAAAAGATGCTTTCTTGGAGGTTAGGGTAAATGAGCTTCGACCCTTATCACTAACATCACAGAAACAGTGGTAACTTTTCCATTTAAGAGTATAAAATGTTTTTGTTGTGGGGGGGGGGGCAGGGAGAGGCAGATAGAATATTTAAACACATTACTGTTCAATTTTGATGGTGTTTTTATTACAATTAATTTCCATATTCCTGCTTAGAATTTTTACCCACCTGTCCTCACAGCAAAACGTAAAACAAGTTCATTGACGTCACTAATGATAGGAGACAACTGCCAAAAGAGGCCAGGGTGGGTAGATTCTACTGTGTCATATTCTCTGCGGCCATATAATCCAGGGAAATAAAGGGTCGAAAGAGGGACAAAACTCGAAAAGCCATCTCACTTACTTTCTATAATTTGATGGTGTAAATATGATCCTCAAAGACACTCAAAGCTGCTTACGATATGAGAGCGCAGGGCCCTGCACAGTGCTAAAGGAATCACCGCATAACCCGCATGTGCCTGCGCTCATATAAGGCCCTGGAGCCCAAACGACTCTGCTTTCTGCGTTTTGTCAGGTGTAGAGAAAAGATTTACAATGACCTCATTTGACCTATAGTACAATAAACATGCACTACAACAAGGCTCTGTGGGCTTCTGAAAGGTGGAAAGGAAAAGGAAGGGAAAGTCCAGGAGCTCAGTGGTGGAGCGGTAGAGTGCTGGCTCAGCAATCCACACAGCCATGAGTTCTTCATCCCCAGGTCATCGCAAAAACCACACATGGCGATGTATACCTTTAACCCTAGTGCTTGGGAAGCAGAGGTCACCTTCAGGTACACAGCAAGAAAACAAACAAACAAACAAACAAACTGTGGTCTTATCCTCCCCTGTGGCTGTTAAATCATAAAAGGGAGTTGCTTGTTGAGCGTTTATTTCACTGGACCTCATAATGACAAACGACTTACAAATGTTTTAGTCCTCCACTGCAACTGAGTTAAATCACTCGTGTTTCCACTGTAGGTTCAGACGTCCTTCCATATCTTAGGTTCTTTCACAGGACAAGCCAAATAATGTGCTTATGTATATCACTGTTAAATCTGAAAAAGGTCCTTCGAAGATAAGCTACATTTCTCAGCAATTCTGCCTTTGCTTTCCACTGCCCTTACCTGATAATCTCCCAAGCCGTTCCAGAGGATGCAAGCAGAAGTATGGGCAGAGAGACTTCTAGGAATAACAAAATGACCACTGATGGCTGTATGAATCAAGGCATTACTGACAAGCTGCACTCAGGACCCAGGATCCTGTTTCCCTGTAGCAGCCGTTGGTCTACCAGTGATCTTTTATCCCTATTATTTTAATTCTGTCACATGACCTCAAAGGCATATCACTCCATGAATTAAAATAAAATAGTTTTTCATATTATATGTATCATATATATATAAATACATGTAAATAAATAAGTTTATATATTAAAGCTTAACTCCCATAAAACTAAAATCACTGTGGCCTACACACCTCATCAACTTGCCCTGATTAAGACATGACAGCCACCCAGACTGAGTGTCATCAGCACAAAATCTAGGGCAAACTAACTATTTTTGAGAAAAAAGAGAGAGAGAGAGGAACTGACAGAGAAATAAGAAAATGAGAAAGCACATCCTGAAGTCTGCGATGTAGCTGGAGGCATCACCTGTGGAGAGTCCTTACCGCCCAACACAGATCCTTGTATTCTTTGATCATGGCTCAACACTTTAAGTCTCACTTTTCTTACTGCACCCCACCTCCAAATAATGAATGGGTTGTGTTCTGAAGATTTACTTTGTTAGTTATTTGAAACATACTTTAAAATACAGATCAGGTTCCTTCAACAGCCCAATAAATACTCCTGGGTGTGATTTATGTAAGGTCAGCAAGCCCCTGTGTGCAATTTCAAAATGTGGAAAGCATTGTCTCTGTTTCAGTTAAGCTAAAATGCATTTGCTGTCCCAACCCAATTTGAATACTATTTAAAATTTTTATTTCATTCAGAGTGAACAAGCATGTTTTTTTCTTACAGCAAATTTAATGTTACTGTTTGTATGAATCTGTTCAGACTATACTGAAGACAATCCAGTTTTGTATAGTATATGCTTTTGCATTGCCTTTATAAATAAATAAAAGTTAGAACTCAGAAACACATTTGACACCCAAGCTTTCAGAGAGTCAGGGTGGGCACGCTCAAAATGGTCGATGATCATTTTCTTTAGGGACAGGAAGTTAACTTAGCTTGACTTAAGCATACAACATTGTGTAGATAAATCACATAATGCCATGCTTCAAAAGCTTATATAATTTAATATTTTGTTTACTGATTTAAAAGCACTAATAATAGTTTAAAAAATAAATAAAACAAGTGGCAAAACCATTCTTTTAGCCCATGTGGCTACAAGATTTCTTCAAGGCATTAAGAAACTCACTCACCACCACCACCAACACTAATCTCCCAAACCATCCCAGATGATGCAAGACACAGCTCAAGGAGACTTCTAGAAATAATGCGGCTAATAGTGAATGTCTATTATGAACTAGGATGTGTATATAAGCTGCCAGCAGGACCCAAGATCTCATCTCACTGTACCTCTCACTGCTACCGCAATGACCTTTCCTCTGCCCTTGCCCAGCACCGAAAAGACCGTGTAACAGGAAAAAAGACTGTAACAAGAAAACAGTACAATCAGTGGCCCACCGTCCTCAAGCCACAGGGAGAATTCCTTCTTCCGCTGATTTAATTCAGAAGCGCATCTACTCTGCTTTGGCTGGGAAATGTGTGGGTATAAAAACGCTTGCTGGGAGTTTTAAACCATCCCGGAGACTCTGTGTGGCATAGAAACTGCACTGATCCACCTAAATACTCTCCATTGTACTTCTAAATAGGAGTTTAGTTCCTTCATTAACCCTCCCATATGTACAGTTCCCAGCTTGCTTCAAATGCTTGCTGAGGCTGGAGGTAATTTGGAGCACCTGCACCACACACAGCACTCTCCATGCTACCCACCTTCAGAAAGAGGGTTACAATCCCCTACCATCTGGTTTTCTTCTCTTGTATAAGGGCTGTTTGGAGAAGATTGTTTACAAGATGTTTGACAACATACAGAAAGGAAGGACACATTTGCCAGCTACACATCTGAGGAGGGGTTAACCTCTAAAATACACAAGGAACCCAAAAAGCTGAAGAGCAAAATATCTCCCAAATGGTCTGATTTTTTTTTAAAGTGAGGCAAAAGACAGATATTTTGCAAAACAAGACATACACATGGCCAACACACGTGGGAGCAGAATGACCAGCGTTGCCAACCATCAGAGAAATCCATGTCAAAACTGTGAGACATCACCTCACTCTAGTTAGAATCACTGTTACCAAAAAACCCAAACATGTTGGCAAGGGAATAAAGAGAAAAACTGGGCCCCTTACACACTTTTGGTGGAAATGTAAATTACCACAGGGATGGAAAACAATGTGGAAGGGAAAAAATAACTAAAAATAGAACCACCACAAGATCTAAACAACCGCACTACTGCTTGTGTACATAAAGACAATGAAATCAATATATTGAAGAGACAGCTGCAAGCCTATGTTTACTGCAGCATATTTATAGTATCTAAGCTGTGAGATCAACCTGAGGGAGCATCAGTGCAAGGCAGTAAATATATAGGTATTAGTTGTCCAATAAAAGCAAATTATGAAATCTTGTCATTCATGACAAAATGGACAAATCCAGGAGCTGGTATGTGAAACAAGCAGGAACAAGAGACAAATGTTGTGTGATCTCACCCACTTATGGAACCACAGATAAAGACAACTGAATAGTGGTTAGCAGATACCAGAAAGAGTCAGGAAAGGGAGAAGAGACCAGGTTGGGCATCAGAAGGATAAGCCCCAGTGTGCTAGGACACAGAAGATGACTACAGGATCCAGTAGTGTACTGCATAGATAGCTAGCAGAAAAGAATTTGAATGCGCTCACCTCCACCAATTTTCTGATGTGAGAAACTAACTACCCCAATTGAGCATGACACACTTTATTGAATTACTCCAACAGTAGCCATATGTTATAACTCCATACATACCATACAACACACTGTAACCATTCCTCCTGGTTTGCTTTCTGTTACTGTGACCAAACACTGACCAAAAACAACTTGGGGGAAGAAAGGGTTAATTCCATCCAACTCCCAGCCCTTCTCCATCATCAAGGGAAGCCAGAGCAAAAACTCAAGACAGAAACCCAAGGGCAAGAACAAAGCACTGGAACACTGCTTTGTGGCTTTCCAGCTTTCCCTCATATAATCTAAGATCACTGCCCAGGACTGGCACTGCCCACAGGGGGATGGGACGTTTTCCACCAATCATCACTCTACCAAGACAAAACTCTACAGATATACCCACAGACCAATCTGACAGGCAGCTCTTCAGTGGAGGCTCCCTCTTCCCAAGTGACTTCGGTTTATGTCCAACTGACAAACGCACGCATACAATTAATGTTTAACAATTTCAGTCCAAATTTAAATTTTATAATGACAAGAAACAAACTGGAATGTTTATGACTCCAAGCATCCTCAATGCAAGATAATGACAGTATGGGACCTGCAGCAACATCAATGTGAATATCTTTCTTACATGCTTCTTTACAAAACTTTTTAGAGAGGCTGGAGAGAAGGCTCAGTGGTGAAGACAGCTGGATGAGCAACCAGGAGGACTGGAGTCTGGTTCCCAGGGCCCTCCTGTAACCCCAGCATCGACAAAACAACTGCCATTGTGCGCTGGTGGGGGGGGGGGGTCTTGCTGCTTTCCAGCTTCCTTGCCTAGCTGAGGAAACTTGAGCCTCAGAGTCAAGGGGCAGAGCCTGCTTCAAAAGAACAGGAGATAGAGAGTGACAGAGGTGGATGCCCAAAGCCCTTCTTCTGGCCTCTGTGTGCATGCATGAACTCATCTTGTTTCCTATAAAGTTATGCAGGCTTCATTAATCACAACTCATCTGCTGATTCTAGCCTTCAAGCCACATGCATGACAAATGCTTTACCCTTAAACTATATCACAGCCCCTTTGTGTCATTTCTTCAGCTTCCTAATAGATAGTCTCCCTGCTTGAGGAACAATAGGGAGAAACTGGGGACAGTAATGCTCTGCATTTTGGAGTTTTGGGACATCTGCAGCAGTGCACATGGATGCTGTGGACAACCAAAGCCAGAGACACATATCCAAGGGGTAGGGCCCTTCTAGAATCTCAGGTTAAAAATACCATGCTTTGACGCTCAGTGGGTGAACTGGAATCCTCCACAAAGCTGGACTTTCCCATCCCATGGAAAAATAAAGAGGATGAATTGTTCAAGTTATAATGTTGCTTGGCCCCTCCCCCACAAAACAGCTCCTGCTCCACAACTCCTGAACGTGCAGTGCAGCCTATTTGGCTACTTGACCTTTTCACATTCTGATTTTTCCTAAGATATATATTTTTAAAATGTGCTGGAATAATCGACTTCCCACGAGAAAGATCGTTCCAGATCCTTTAGAAACAGATTCTGCTGAGAAGCTGTTCTGAAGGCATCTTGGCCACTGACTTTACAAAAACATCCATAAGACATAATTTTGATAAGCCAAGTGCTTGGGTTTACAACTTTCCTAAGGACTAACCCAAATCCCTGACCTATTAACAGACAAACAAATCACTCAAAAATACACACGAGAAAGTTTTGTCGCAATCTTTCCAGGAGGGTCTGAGCTTAAGCACGAGGCTTTTGCCTGGAGCTTTAATATTTGGATTTTAGACAGTGCAGCTGTGGCACCTGTGTCCTGGGTTATTTTTGGAGATTTCCATGCAGTTGAAGGGTGTGTTTGGAGATTCCTGAATCTATTGCTAACACTCATTTCTTTCCCTTTGTCAATGGTGCATCTCCAAGTCCCCCCAAACATCTTTTTAACAATCTCAGTTTTTAAATTCTTTGACAGTTTCATACATATATGCAATGTATGTTGATTTCATTTGCCCCTGTTGCCCTCTCCTATCCCCATCCACTCCTGCTGACTGACATCCTCTTCTTCAAAACCAGTATTCCTCCTATTTTCTATCTTTTTTAAAAAAGCAGTGTTTCATGAGGCCTTGAATGGAATTGAACTTTACATGCAGCTGGGGATGACTCTGAACTCGAGATTCTCCTGTCTCCACGTCCTGACTATCAGGATTAAAGGCCTTCATCAGCATGAGATGCTGGGGCTTGTACATGCTAGGCAACAGAGCTATCTCTCTAGATGCAGGATTTGTTTAAGGGCTGGTGATATGGCGCAGCTGGTAAGGTGCTTGCTGTGTAAGCATGAGAACCTATGTTTCACCCCCAGAACTCTGGGAGCGTTGGCATATGCTGTAGTCCCGGTGCTGAGGATGTGCACATAGGCAGATAGGAGCTTAACTGGTGAGTTCCAAGCCAATGAAGACCTTCCTCTAAACAAAAACAAAAACAACAAACCAAGATGATTGACATTTGAGTAATGGTGCAAGCAACTGGCTTCTGGCCTCTGCACACATGTGAATGCATATACATACACACATACACACATGCTCATACACATGCGCGCACGCACACACACATTATGCACCTCCATGCATGAACACACACACACACACACACACACACACACACACACATCAAATTCTAAAAGTGTTAAACTAAGCCCTGAGACTTTGCATTGTTCTCAGATTGCCTCATGTCCGAGTCTTAGGGATTTTTTTTTTCCCTGTCAGTCACTGTCATCTGGCAAGTATAGACTTTTTAGTCAAAGCGATTTGGAAATTCTACGTTGGATGTCATCCGAATGCTCCAGATACACAGTAATGACGTGAAAAATATTACACAAGCAATTTGCAAGTAGCTCAAGGAGCTAGATACCTATTTTCCTGGGTTAGAAAAGAGCCCAAAGCTCCAAGTAGTGGGCAGGGTGTTTCCAGAGCCCAGCTGTGCTTAACGTTCTGTAGCAGGCAAGCTGGGGGGGGGGGGGGCAATGCCCAGCTCCATGGTAGTGATGGGTTTTAAAGAGCACCAAGCAAGAAAAGAGACGGAGCCAGGCCCTGCCCGAGCAGAATGCTCGACTGACTCAAGGTAAGATTGAAAACATGATGATGCCATGTTTCCAAGAGCCATGCCTTCACAAGGCCACATGAAACGCTAAGGTCTCACATTGATTATTGGTAAGCTCCATGCTGGTCCAGCATGCTGGATCTGCTGACGCTGTCTCCTTGAAATAGAATAGGCACCTCAAAATGTCATTTGAGATCCTGACTAGATGGAGGGACAGAGGGACAAGATGGAGGTGCCTTCAGTACCATAAAACAATTAAAAGACAAAGGAATGGAGTAAACAAAACAAAACAAAATAAAAAGTGAGCAAAAATGAAGAAAGTAGCAGAATTATAAAGCACAGGCAAATGTCATTTACTGATGAGACCTGGTCTGAAATCGGACATTGGGAAATCTTGTCTTTGTCCAGATGAGCTTAAACACTCCGAGGTCAAGCATGGGGTGCAGCCTGGTTCAGTCCAAAGTCATGTGACGCTGTAGCTACAAGAGGATGCTTCCAGAGCAGCAGGGCATTCTCTTTGCAGTGAATTTGTTTCCAAATGTAAAAAGTCATGTGCACAAAAATATCAATAATTTATGGTGGGGTGAATGCATAAAGCAGTGACATAGTCACTTATCATCATCAAGTATTACATATTGAATGTAATTGTCGAGATTATACTTTTACATGGCGGACAGCATAATGGTTCCAATTACAGCAGCAGCGTCATACACAGGAGCACTGCACTGTGCTAGGACATTACAATGGCGATAATGTGGCTAGACAATAGAAATGAGATAATGGAAAAATTTCAGCTCCCTTACAATCTTGCAGGACCACTGTGTGATACGTGTGTCCTCGGTTGAAACAGTGTCCTTATGTAGCTGTATCTCAGCCCTGCTAATATTAAAAGGAACAAGTGAATACATAATTTCACTGTTGGTTACAATTTCCATATTACAGAATAAGCTAATAAAGGTGTCTATCAAGAGAGAAATGGCATCTATTAAAGTATGAAAATGAGTAAATAGGAAACAAGATGGAGGCATGAAATTTAGGCCAACATAGACTTCTGAACTATTATAGATGCCTGAAGAAAAGATGCTGAAAGAATCCTTTACATTACCCACTTAACCATATTGTCATTTATCATTGACATACTACTTAACTACTGATACAAAGACTAAAAATGGCTATAGGATGTACAGTACCTTAGTAAAATGAATAGAAGGCCCAAAGGAAAGGTACTGAATTTTTTAAAAAGCACAGTAAGAAGCTAAGAAAATGTAATGCTATGCATTGAGTGTAAGATGATAATTTCATAATGAACAAAAATGAGTAAAACAAAACAAGGTAGATGAGTCCCGAGGACCAGCAGCTGAGGTCACTGCATGCATAGCCGTGTGTGTGTGTGTTTGTGTGTGTGTGTGTGTGTGTGTGTGTGTGTGTATACAACCATATCAAATAGTAAATATAACAAAATGAGGGAGTTTAAAGTTTCAAGTGCAAATAACTTCTGGATAATGTTAGATATGGACCTGATGGTAGTTAGAGCAGTTTATGGTTCTATATCCTCTTGAAAATTCACAGAATCAGAGCTGGAGAGATGGCTCAGTAGTTAAGAGCACTGTCTACTCTTCCAGAGGTCCTGAGTTCAATTCCAGCAATCACATGATAGCTCACAACCATCTATAATGTGATCTAATGACTCTTCTGGCATAAAGCTGTACGTGCAAATAGAGCACTCATATAAAATAAAAAAAATACTAAAAAAAAGAAAGAAAGAAAGAAAGAAAATTGACAGAATCTACTGAAAGAATAGTAATAACTTGGTGGCTTTAAACAGTTGTCTCTAAGGACCAGAGAGATGGTTCAGTGGCTAAAGGCCTTTGTCCAGCAAGCCGGATGAGCTGAGATTGCTCCCTGAAAGCCAGGGAGAAGTGACAGAGAGAAAACTGACTTTGCAACACTGTCCTCTGACCTCCACATGCATGCCATGGTGTTTGTGCCACCTACCCCCAACACACAGAAATAAACAAACTAGTGAAGACTAAAATCTTCTCTATCATGAGTGGAATGTGTAGCAAAGAGCAGAACAAAATGGCTCAGTGCTATGAAGAAAGATGACAGAAGAACATCTGTTAACATTTGTTTTTATGTAAAGATAGGAAACCAGGCGGAGGGTGTAGCTTGGTGGTAGAATGCTTACCTCACATGTGCGAGCCTCTATGTCCTTCCCCAGCCAAAAGTGATATAAACAGACAAGCAAACAAACAATAAACCATCAAGCCACAGCAATATTTAGCCTATAGATTTCTTTGGCATATCTACCTTGTTCATCTACCAGACTTAAATTGACACAAAATAGGATAAAAATTTGTGATCTAGTTGGAAAAGTTTTAAAATGAAGAATTTTAATGGACTTTAAATTCATTTACTAAAATCCTAGAAGAAGAAAAAAACATACATTGATTGGCTTTTAAGAGAAGAAAGGAAAAGCCACTCATCAGCTGAGTTTATACCACGTGTTTTTCATGAAGGTCTATGGGGTGCAGTGGGCTCAGCCAATGGTGCACCTCTTCAGTAAGGCGTCTTTCTTCTCTGTCATTTGTTAAAAGAAGAAAAACCAGATACCAAAGTAAACTCATTATGAACCTATTCATGCACTTGCTGTTCTGTGAGTCATTAAATCAAGATTTTAAAACATTAATTTACTTATTGCTCTCATTCAGAAATGAATTGTTACCAAAAGAAAATATGTCTTGTTAATGCACCACACTTTTATTTTTGAAATGTTGTCTCTCTCATCCTGATGTGTGCTTTCAACATGCTTTATTTTTATACTGTATGATACATATTAAACAATGTAACTTTTTAATTTAGATATCCACATGTATATTGAGAGAGCATGATGGTTTCTGTGATAAATTATTGCAGTGCCCGTCTTACTGACCATCTGTAGCATCAATTCATTCTATCAAAGTGCTGTTTGCCCTGACTCTGCTTGCTCATTCATTCATTCATTCATTCATCCATTCATTTTAGATGCACTGTCATGACCATCAATAAAGTCTATATATCTTTCGGCTGGTCAACAAACGCTCGGGCACACTTACTTCGCAACTCAGTCAATAAATCAAGTTTCTTCCTTTTCCTTTCCTTTCTCTCTTCCCTCTTTTGGCATGATTGTCATCTTTTCTCTGCAACCTTCCCTAACTAGCAGAGAACATGAATCTTCCACCACTCCATGTCCTCACTACCACAAGATATACTTACTACGTGATGCATTTATACTGACATCTCATTTACATTTTTTGTTGTTTTTCTTTATTTTTGAGACAGGGTATTATGTATTACAGACTGGTCTTGAATTTTCTTTTTTTTTTTCACATATACATTTTTTTTAATTAATTTATTCTTGTTACATCTCAATGTTTATCCCATCCCTTGTATCCTCCCATTCCTCGCCCCCACCCCTGGTCTTGAATTTTCTACATTGCTAAAAATGGCTTCAAACCTCTTATCCTCCCATCTCTACCTACCTAGTGCTGAGATGACAAGCACAAACCAACACGCCCAGTTTTGTTTTGTTTTGTTTTTTGCAAAGGATTGAACCCAGGGCCTCCAGCATGCTAGACAAGCGCTGCAGCTGAGTGTACAGCCTATTTAAAGTTTCATTCGTTGTGTTCCTTGGTATACCTTTTCTGAATGATAGAACCCCAAAGGATAGCAGTGTCTTTGTTGTTGACAGCGGAAGAACAGAGTGTCATGGGCTTTGGGTTAGACTTTGCATTCTATGAAAGGCCTGAGGACCCTTGTGCAAAAGGATCCTGGCATCAAGCTTAACTTGGGGTAGCCAATATCACCTGTGCTCATTTGCATTGCCACAACACTCCCCTTCTTCTTGCTCCTCCTTGCTCTTGCAGTTCCCAAAACAAAGTTTTCTCAGCAGGGAGATCACAGGTGTAGACATGTCCTCCTCCTAAATGCACCTACCTACCAAGCCTTTCAAGCTTCTATTACTTTGTCTAATCTTTGCCTTGATCTTCCTTTTCAGTGTCTCTTATAGCTTTCATGAAATTAATATCCATTCATTAGTTGGTGAGAAAACTGCCTTTCTTTCTTTCCCCCACATCCTAAGGTGTGCATCTCAAACCAGGGACTTATGCATGGTAGGTCAGTGCCCTCCTACTGAGCTGTGCTCTCACACCAGCTGAGTTGATTTTTCAAATGAATGTTTAGCACCCTTTTTGGTCTTGCACTTAACATCAGTGTGGAGTTTGTTACTGCTGTATGAGGAAGGCAGGTGGCCAAGTGCATACCAAAGAAGAAGATCCTGAATAGGAAAACCCCTCTTGAGTCACAAAGTAAAAGCCATGGACTGTAGTCCTCTTCCAATACCAAAGAATGAGAGATGAGAAAGGGCCACCTGGGACCCAAGAGTCCACTCCTTAGCAGGGAGTCTCTAAGTCCATACATTGGTGGCTGGAAAACAGGTAATCAGACCAAAATAAAAACAACCCTGTCCTACCTGAATGAAAAACAAGAGGATGGTGAAGTCATGGGAAGTCTTGGAGAGGTGGTTTGGTTTCCCCACATAGGAAGTTTGATTTGCTTTTTAAATCAAATTGGTATATCTGTGTGCTCCATAATAATTACATTCAGAGGCGGGGCGGGGTGGCGGGGAGATGGCTCAGAGCAAAGTGCTTGCTCTCCAAGTGTGAGGAGCTGTGTTTAGATCCTCACATAAAAGCCGGGTACAGTGGCCTTCATCTGTAACCCCAGTGCTGAGGACAGAGGTGGGAAGACCAACCATTCCAACCTAAATGAAGATCTGAGAGTGCAAGCTCTAGGTTCAACCAGAGACCCTGTCTTTAAAAAGTGCAGAGTGATCAAGGAAGACATTTGCAATTGACCTCAGGCCTCTGCATAGTGAACTAACAGGTAAATACACACACACACACTCACGCACGCACGCATGCATGCACATGCACACACACACACACATACCACAGAGGGCGGGAAGGGAGAGATTGTAAGCAAAATCTGAGATATAAGTAGGCATTCTGTGCCTGGAGAAGTGCCCTTCCACAAAGGCAGGCACTCTTTTCTCACAATGAGGTTTAGAATCCATCTGGCTCTCCAGAACATGTCCTCAGACATCCTGGCAATTCCAGTGCAAACTGGCTTATCAGACACTTTGACTACCAGCCTGGCCTTATCTAGATCGATCCCAAGAAGGTCTTTTCCCATATGATTCTGACTAAAGGACACCAGTAATATGTTATTGTTGTTGTTTTCCTTTTCTCCCAGGCCTGTAGCCCAGAGCTGATCCTGTACCTGGGTCTCAGACCAGAAAGAATGAGATCAGATCACTTTAAAAAACAAAATTAGCCTATTTACCAGGTATGGTAGTTTGAAGGAAAATGACCCCTATAGGACCATAGGGAGTAACATTATTTGAAAGGATTAGGCCACAGAAGGGTGGGGTGTTTGCTGGTGTAGGTGTGGCCTTGTTGAGGAAAGTGTGTCCCTGGGGGTGGGCTTTGAGGGTTAAGCCAGGCCCAGAGTCTCTCTCTCTCTCTCTCTCTCTCTCTCTCTCTCTCTCTCTCTCTCTCTCTCTCTCCTCTTCTCTTCTCTTCTCTTCTCTTCTCTCTCCCTCCCTCCCTCTCTCCCTCTCTCTTTCTCTCTCTTCTCTCTCTCTCTCTGCCTCCCTTCCTCTCTCCTTCCCTCCCTTCCTCCATTCCTCCCTCCCTCCTTCTCCCTCTCCTCATCCTCCTTCCTCTTCTCCTCCCCCCTTTCTCTTCCCACTGTCTGCCTATCCAGTTGTGGAACTCTCAGCTCCCTCTCCAGGAGCACATGTTCCTATGTGCTGCCACGCTTCCTGCCATAATGGACTAAACTTCTGAACCTGTAAGCCAGCCTCAGTTAAATGTTTTCCTTTATAACAGTTGCTGAGGTCATGCTGTCCCTTAACTGCAATACCCTAAGACACCAGGCACTGTGCCTAATTCTTATTTTCATTATAACATTTGAATCCAAGAACAAAATTAACTTTGGTACTATTATCATTCCTACTGTCTAGATTTAGAAACCAAGGCTCCAGAGAAGTTAAGTGACCAGAAGGGCTGAGGCAGACACATATAAATCTCCCTAGGAAGGGGAAATAGGATAGCTATTATAGGTGGAGTGGGGGCAAGTGGGGGAGGATAGAGGGAGAGCACTGGGAGAGTCAACTGGAATTGGAGGTCCCACCTCGGCAACCAGCTAGAAACCTACTAAAATGGAATCTCTTGGGAATCTACGAGGATGACGCTAGCTAACACTCCTAGTAATGGGGACTATGGAGCCTGGACTGGCCCCCTACAACCAATAACTGGTCCAACTTGAGACCCACGCCACAAGAGGAAACCTCTACCTCTGACACTGCTTGGAGAGCCAAGACCCAGAAACTGGATAGCCCAGAGAACTAGGATAGAACCAAACACAGCTGATGCGCCTGCAGACGCGCGCGCACACACACTAATAAAATGATTCCTAATGATATTCTGCTATACTCATAGATTGGTGCCTAGCCCAATTACCATCAGAGAGACTTCACCCAGGGACTGACAGAAACAGATATAAAGACCCCATAGCCATATGTTACGCAGGGCTCTGCTGAAGAGCAGGGAGGAAGGCTTGTAGGAGCCAAAGGGCTCAAGGACCCCACAAGAAAACCCATAGAAGCAACTAACCTGGGTTCATAGGGGCTTCATAGAGGCCCACAGACACCGAAATGGCAGCCAGGGAGCCAGCATAGGACTAACCTAAGCCCTCTGCACATATGTTACAGTTGTGTGGCTTTTTTTTTTTCTCCTGTAGATTCCTAACAGTAGGATTGGGGCCTGTCTCTGACTCTTTTGCCTTATTTTCCTCCCTCACCCAGCCTTAATGCAAGGGGAGGTGCCTAGTCTTACTGCAACATGATATACCTACCATGCTTGGTTGATATCCGTAGGAGGCCTACCCTTTTCTGAAGAGAAATGGAGGAGGAATACATGGGAAGGGGATGAGGTGGCGCAGGGGGAGGACTGGGAGGGGAGACTGTGGTTGAGATGTAATATATGAAAAAAATAATAAATTTTAATTTTTTTTTCAAAAAGAATGAAACTAAAAGAAAAAAGGAAGGAAGGGAGGAAGGGAAGAAGGAAGGATGGAAGGAAGGAAGGGAGGAAGGAAGGAAGGAAGGAAGGCAGGCTTGGTGAGGTAAAGCGATCTTCCTCAAGATGTACAAAGAATAGCTCTGTGATCTGACGCCAAGAAGGCAAATCAGTGGGTGTCGCTCTTGATGCATTAGTATGAGGATCTACGTTCAAATCCTCAATACCCCCATAAGGCTAGGGACAGTAGTATTGTCTGTATTCCCCATGATCCCACAGCACCCATTGTGAAATCAGAGGTGAAGAATCCTAGCACCTCAAGGACCAGTTGCCTGACGCACGCAGTGTTGAGCAAGACACTCTGTCTCAAACAAGGTGGAAGGCAAAGATCAACACCCGAAGTTCTCCCCTGACTTTGACGCACGCACAGCTGTAAAATGCACGTACACACACAAACATGCATGCCTATGCACCAGTGTGCTCACACACATGAGTGCACATCATACACACGTGTGTGCACATCATGCACAAACACACAGATGGAAAATAATTAAAAGGAGATCTACTCCACCAATGTCCCAGTGTCCCATCTACATTAGCAGCCAGAAATAGCAAGACTCAGGCTATGAACAGAACGTCCTAGAATTCTGAATTCCTAATTTCGGTGTGAGAGAACTTGCTTTAAAATTGTAGGTTTCTCCCTCAATTTGAATGTTTAAGGCTAATTTTTGGTGTTGCCCTCCAACAGCATTCAATGGTCTTGATGTGAAAGGAACCATGGTGGGACTTCTTTATTGTACTGATTCCAGCCTCTTTCTAAAGTCCAGAAGACATCAGCATTTTGAGATTGTTTCTGAAGGAAGTCTAATTATAAATCTATAAACCAAAGCACAACGATGCGCGCCTGCCATTATCCAGATCAATGTACATATCACTCCAAGGATTTTTAAAAACAGTTTTCAATAACTTTACCTACATTTTCTTATGGCCAGTGCTCAACAAATTATTGAATTGGCATCAATTCCACCACATCACAACATTGTAAGTGAAAGGACCTGTCTGATGTGAGCTGGTGATTGCCCAAAAAAAAAGAGAGACCTTGGTCCTATTGATCAGTCCAAAGGGCAGACTGATGCCTTAAGGGCAGTGACTGCTGCTTGCAGGTGAATCTACTCTTACAAGCCAGAGTACAAGGGGAGAAAACTGGTCTTGAAAATTGCTCCAGAAACACATAGCTTAAGCAAGCTCTCTCTCTCTGCAAGCTTTAGTTAGCAGAATCACCCCAAGTGCATTCATTACTTTTCTCTTCACTTTGACCACTTCCTGACAGGAAGCAACTTAGAGGAGAAAGGGTTTATTTTGGCTCACAGTTAAGTGCAGTCCAGTCCATCACGACAAGGAAGGTGGTATACTGAGGCAGCTAATCAGAGTGCATTCTGAATCGGAACACAGAGAAACAAGAAGACTAGAGCTCAGCCAACTTTTTCCTTTTTATTCAGTGTGGGACTCCAGCCACCCACACTCAGCGTAAGTCTTCCCTCCTCAGTAAGACTTCAGGAAACTCTTTGACAGACACACCCACACAAAGGTGTACCGCATTAGAGCTTTACGAGTTCATTAATCTAATCAAGTTAACCATCAAAACCAATTGCCACATCAAACAAATGGCTGACAAGATCTTCCCAACTGACAAATGGCTGGCAGCCTCCAGGGCCTGGCTGGGGCAGCGTTCCACCCATCCTCACTAAAGGAATGCCTTCCAGTGTGCTGTAATAAAGGGCAAGAGCAGAGTGCCTTGGCTTGTGCTTGTCAACACAGTTACTGGGGAAAGTGAGGAGAAAGGATCACTTGAGTCTGATGGGTGAGGACTACCTTTGGCAATATAGTGTCACCATATCTTAATAATAAAAAAAGAAAGAAAGAAAGAAAGAAAGAAAGAAAAAGGAAGGGTGGAAAAGAAGGATCAGACTTCTTTATTTTCAATAGCCTATTAATCAATAATTAAAGGTTGCCAACTTTTAATCTAATCGAATGTAGGCTCCTGAGGTGGTCATTTGACCTGGCTACATAGGGAAAGCTTTATACAGGCATATGCTTTGAGCTTCAGAGATTCCCCTACTGTTCCTTGTCTGGGTCAAGCTGTAGACACCCACATGACCTGCTTGGATCCCAAAAGCTCAAGCCAGTGAAACACACTTCCAGCCCCTTAGATCCCATCTAGACTCATGATTCTATAAGGACTGGTTGATATAAATCCACTGTATTACATGGAAAGATATGAGAAACTAAATTGGTTCTTTAGTAATCAATTCCTACACTAACACCATCCTGCAAGCAAAAAAAGAAAAAAAAAAGAGAAAACTGTTCTTGGCATGGGATCTGTCTGGTATTCATCAGTGAGGCACTCTGGGCTCTGAATGAGTTAAATTCAAATAGAAGATAATTTCTTTATTAATGAGATGTCCGTAAGTGGGGGTGGTTTCTTATTATACTTGAGTTGATTGTGTCTGCTTTAACACAGACCATAAAAGTGGTCATCTTCTCATTCTTCTGCATAGCCCCAAGAAAATTACTGAGCATGGAATGACTGCTTTTAGAACGAATGAGTGGCCAGGCCAATGATGGACAGTCCAGTACACGCTGTGGTTTAAGCAGGGCCATTCTTACTTTTGGTTATTTCAGCACCAAGAAAATTCTTAAGATGCCTAAAGTATACCTTTTCACTTAAATTTTTCCCCCAGCAGTTTCTCTCTGATCTCCTTAAAGAGTCAAGGGAAGGTTTAGTTCCACCCACATCTCAGAGGTCAAAGTGTCCAGAGTGGGATGTTAATAGTCAACCTTCAGGTTCACCAGGGGAGTGATTTATTTATTGTCCTTGTGATTTTTAAGTCCTTATGTGAGCACTCATTGGAGAAATAAGTAGAGGCGACCCAAATCTTTCCTTATTAGCAGAGGAGCCTTAGGAGTCAAGAGCTGAGTACACAAAGGGCCAATTGTTCTATGGAAGTCAATCTTGGGTGTCTCAATAAGTTCAACTGATGAACTTAGCTACTGTTCTCACATCTCATGCCACTCAACTTGGCACAAATATCAATGAGCATCAATGCCAGCATCTAAATAGACTTGTTGAGAGAAATGACAAGTAATGTCTCTGCTCAGGTCTAGTGAAGTTGTAGGGGCAAAATTAATGCCATATATTATATTATATATAATGTATACTCTACAATTAATGCTGTGGTCTGTGAGAAGTTGTCCTCCAGGTGAGTTCACTACTTCCTGTGTTCTGGGAAAGACCACGCACTGCTTTCTAGCACTCTCCAGAAACTCCACCAGAACAATTAGAAACAATTAGTGCCCAATGATCATCTGAGATAAAACAACTTCCCTGGAGATCCAGCCTCCTGGATCCAACCTGCCTGAAGGTCAACATTCCTGAGACTCACAACTTTCCCTGGAGATCAAGCCTCTACTCAACCTGCCTAAAGGTCCACATTCCTGAGACTCACAACCCCCACTTATGTTTTCTTCCTTACTTCCCTATGACCCCAACCCCTAATTACTTATAAACCCATTACCCTTGAAGCTCTGGTATCATTCTCCTATCCTGCTGCATCAGGAAGGATTATGATCTGAAGCTCTGAACCCGTAATACAGGACCCTGTGTATATTGCATTGGTATCTAGCCCTGGTGGTCTTTTTTGGGGGGTCTCGCAACCTGGGTAATCTCGGCATAACAAAGCTCCTAAGGTGCTCCTGGGATAGGGCTCAGGTGCCATAGAAGAAAAGGAGGGTAGTGTCTGTATTCAATATGCAAGACAAGAGCAGAAAGACACTGACGAACATGAAACGTTTCACTAGGCACTAACCCCAGCAAGGACATGGGCCAGATGGCTCATAGTTTTTAGAGAACCTTTGCAGTCTTCTACTGGTTTTCTCTACCTAGTTCGTGGCTCTGATCTTTGGCTGTTTCTGCCAGTGTCTTTTCATCAATATCAGTTTACTGTTGTTGCTGTAACAAAATATTACACAGTGACAAGCTTAACGTAACTTCAACACATTGTTGATGTTATTTTTACAAAACTGTGTTTGTTTGTTTCTTTCTTTCTTAACCCAGCTGTCGCACAAATAATTGAGACTCTATTATATTATTTTAGGAAGCTTCACAGAGCAATAACTGAGCAGTTGTTACTTTATTCTTAACCCTCTCGGGGTGCATCTCAGAGATACTTGCACTTTGTAGTTTTCCTGCTCCAGCTCCTCTCTCCAAATGTTTCCTGGCCCTCTCAGGTGGCTGAATCCTTTACTTCCTCCCCTCCTGCCCTGGGTGGAAAGAAGTCCAGCCTTATTCTCTCACCTGCTCAGTGATGGGTTGTAAGCTGCTTTATTGGCATATCAGGGGGATCAGTGTTTACATAACACTGAGACAGGAGATTCACCAAGCAAGGATTGCAAGCAGATATGGGGAGTACAGAATTCAGTATTTGAATTGCATAATAACCTTATGCCTACAACTCACTCGAAAATATTGATTTTTTTATGGGTATGAGTAGTTTCTTACTATGGGTATGTATGTGTTCCACATGCAAGCCTACTGCCCTTAGAGGTTATAAGAGGCCTCAGACTTCCTAGAACTGGTGTTACAGATTATTATGAGCCATTGTGTGAGTGCTGAGAACTGAACCCAGGTCCTCTGGGATAGCAGCTGACGTTCTTAACCACTGAGCCATTGTTTTAACACTCCCCCCCAGTTCATTCTTGTAGAAATATGAAATGAGTCTTAAAACTAAAATCAAGGTGTTGCCGGTGTTGGGATCCTTCTTGAAGCACTAATTTGGTCTTTTTCATCTTAGAGGCTATTGCAATTCTTTTGTTTGTATCCTTTTCACTCCAAACTTTGTCTCCAAGGTCATATGGTCTTCTCATCTTTTGATTTCTTTGTCTCCATCTTATAAAGACCCTTATATTTTTATTAAGATCAACTGAATAACCCAGGATAATTTCCTGAACTCAATGCCTTTAAGTTAACCATATCCATTAAATCCCTTTTCACATATAAAATAACATATTTACAGATTTAGGGTTTATGATGTGGGAGCCTATTATGTGGGACACATTGACCATGCTTCTAGAGGAACTGACACAGGACTGTCAAGATGGAGCATGTTCAAACCCTGAAAATCTCAAACTTCATATTTAAAAATCTCATCCTGAGATGCTAGGAGTGGGACAAGCTCCCTCCCTATCTCCGTGCCTGCCTCTCAGGACATAGCACAGAAATCACCAAGGTGGTCAGGTAGGATGCTGGCACCTAAATGCAAATAGAATATTGGCAGCATCTTAGCCACAGCAAATTAAATGCTTTCACTCTAGAAACTCCTCTCTACTGCCCAGGTTCACATAACACTTGGAATAAAGGGGTGTGAAAATAAGAAAATAAGGTGTCAGAGAGAGAGAGAGAGAGAGAGAGAGAGAGAGAGAGAGAGAGAGAGAGAAACTTGTGCTGTTTCACCAATGAGGCACACATAAACCATTTTACTGACTACCATCTAAGAGTCACTGATTTATCCTCAGAGAAAGTTTCCTCGTGTGTCCCCTCCCCAGCACCTCCACACACCCCCCAAAGCTGGACTGGCATCCTACAGAGCCAAACCATTCCAGACTCTGCTCCCTCCTTCCTGTTCAGTATCCAGTGGCATCAGGGAGCCCCAGGGAAAAGCAGAAGATGAAACCACACTATTATTCAATATGCCACATTATCCTGTCTTAGTAAATTACATCTCATCAAGTCAACATAAAATGCATTTCTTATTGCTATGATGATGATGATGATGATTAGTGTGAGAATAGGACAAGCACATTCTTCGTGAGGAGGCCATGAGTGCAATGGCACTGATATGAGGTCAGGGGACAACTTTGTGGAGTCATTTATCTCTTCTACCTTTACATGGTTATGGAACTGAGGTCACCAGGGTTGCACAGCAAGTGCCTTGATTCACTGATCCATCTCACTGCCCCCCCCACCTTGTCAACTTAAAAAAAAACTGCCCTCTCTTTAGGAGCACGCACAGGGCAGACCAAACTCCCACAACTGCTTTCACAGATACACCTGAGTTTTGTGTATTGAGAAACAGGTAGATGACATTGCTGACAGTAGAAGGGATTACCAGAGGGTACCAAGAAGTCTGGTTTGGGCTGGTAATGACAGTGTGTATGGTGAAAGACTAGAAGTCCAGTGACATACAATGTAACTCTGGTAGACACGGAGGACTTCATAGAATCTAGTTCTACACTGGCATTCAAAAACCTGACTCCAGGATTCTCCAACAGCCAATGCCAACAGTATTTAGGCCAATGCTCAACAACATTTTAAACATAGGTGCAACTTTATGTAAAGAATGTTGCTGGGGGTGGAAAGGTCCCTCTAATCCTCTTGTAGGTGGCACTTGGCAGGGGGGGGGTGGGGTGGGGGAGGAATATAACAGAAGAGAAATGCAAGAATCCAGAGAAATTCAAAACAAAGCTGCAAAGATACCTGTGTCATACCTCCTACGTCCTTGTGACAACCTAGTGCTCATGCTGGGCATGAGGATGGTGGAGAGCGGGGGACCTAATGCTCTGAATGGTGGCTCACAGGAGCAGTCACACTCAGCCATTGCAAGAAAATGCGAGGTCTTCACCACCCACCGGGGAGGCAGGGTCAGCTTTCATTGCAATTGCCTGAGTTAACACATCAAAGTGGTTGATGTTCTCTTGAAGAGAAGTAAGCAAGCCCAGTGGAACAAAAGGTTATTTCTCCAACCTCTGGGCAGCCAGGGTAAGCACCTGTCTTCGTGGAGTGAACTCCCGTGTCCTTCTTCTACAGTGGGTGAAAATGCTTGTCCATGGCGTGGGGACAGGTGTCTGGGGGAGGGAATATGCATGCTATATGCCAGGAGGAGAAAGGAAGATCCAGAACACCATAAAGAATGGTGTGGACTTGACATGTACCCTGGGAGCAGACATCCAGGCAGAGGAAAAAGGAGAGCTGTGTTGACACCACAGGTCAGGAGTGTGGGTCAACCAATTGAGTTCGTGGGGTTTGTAGTTAAGATCTACAAAGCCCTAGCAACAGCTCCACACTTGGATGCTGTGATTTTGATTGAGGGATTTGGTAGCTCTGAAACATCCCCCTTGCTGCCTGCTACGTTAGCCACCGAGGAACACCGTCTGTATCGGTGATGGCTCTGCTTAAAATCTGAGGACACCAACCAGTAAGAGCGCTTTCCCCTGGTACAGTTCAGGCAAAGCAGGGTCTTCAGCGACACAAATCACTACCAAGAAGCAATTCCAAGAAAGGATGATCATCCCAAGTTGGGGAGGGGACCATGGTCTTGAAAGATCCTGCATCATGAGAGGTGAAAAGGAAAGAGAATGGCAGATCTGGCTTCCTGGGTCAAGGAAAGTATTTTCCATAGCCAGTTTTAAAGGGCCAAATACCAAAATTCAACTACCACAGATCTATACATAGTTGAGAAGGTATCTGTAACTTATCTGAAACAGTCAAATTGTCTAAAAAGTTTGATGGCTAGAGAAATGTATAACATTGACACATCTCTACTGAGTAAATCTCAAATACTCTTTTACTTTTGAAAATCCTATTTTAAGCCCCCGCCCCCAGTCAATTTGCTTATCATTAGAACTAGACTAAGCCACAGGAAAACTTAGGAATCTTAACAGGGACAAATTCTTCCCTGAGTGACTCCACCTCTAACCCACCCACTCAGTGGACCGGAAGGGAGCAGGAAAAGGTTGCAGAATACATATTAAAACAGTGCCACCAGCACAGAATGAATCATCCAATGTGTTTATCTCAGGGTGGCTAAATTAAGCAGAACATTCGGGTATTGCTCTGTTTCCTTGCTCTAACATTGTTCGTTCTCTATTTGAGATCAATACCAACAGAACACCTCTCATCTTCCTCGTTGAAAAGGGTCCAATGAGGTCTAGAATCCATTCCAGGGCTCTTGTTCCCTTGAAATTGGGGTGAATAATTACATCTGTAACATAAAATGAGGGCATCAAAATAAAGGGCATAGCACAGCAGGAAACCTTTTGATTGTGAACTTATCACGGCTCGTCTTATGGTGTGTAGTCTGAAAGCCTGAATTAAAAACATCTTGTATCATCAGTCATTTGAGTCTGGAAACATTTAAATAATTAAGCTGCAAGCCCAGGCAACTGTGCTGAGCGCTCACGACTGTGGAGATGTCCCAGGTCATCTCTGTGAGGCTGAACGACTATTTCAGAGTCAAGTAACTGTGGCCCAGAGCCTGTGTTTTAGTTATATGCCTGGACTAGAAGTTGCTGTAGTGATAAGTGAGGCCATCTGAGGCTTGCCACCCACGTTCTCCCTCTACCTAGCTGGCTTTTAGTGTGTCATTTGACGTACTTACCTTAGTTCACACATATTTTAGTGACTATCATCTCATTGTACTTCTTAATAAAAAAAAATGTTTTTCCTTGTCCACCTATATTTTGCCTTGATGTGTCACACCAAAATCTGTTCTTACTATAAAGAGTCTAAAATTGTCTTGCTCCGAAACCTGATTTAAAAGTGTGGCAGAAAAAGGTTGGCTTTAGAAAGTTCTGTTATTTGTAAAAAATCATTACATAACCATCTTCGTTTCAGAGCCTCTGCCTTTCACTGATGTGTTTATACAAAGAAGCTGCGCTAAAACACGCTGATTAGAAGGAAGGGTCCTATGATGTCAAGCGTCCCTACAGACCTGACTCACTCCACTGCACCACCACGGCAGCCAGCAATTCTGACCTGGTTAATGAGAACAAAACGGGGCCAAGTGCTAGTAGAAGCTCAGGCCCAGACTCTGTGCACATGAGCACAGCTGACTGCTGGCTCCCAACCAGTGCATGGCAAGCTCCAGAGGATCCCCCTGTGCCAGCCAGGGCAGGCTAGGCAAGGCCAGCACTGACGCTGAAGTCTAGGCTTGTTCCTTGGACTGCAACCAAGCCTGGGCCTTTTCCTACCCTGCCTCTCTGTGGGCAGGAGTAGCACCAGCTTTCATTCAGAAAAGAATGAGTGCTCAGTCTACGCCAAGCCCTGGTCAGAGTTCCATTTTTCACTAGCATGGTTTTGTTGGTTCAAATACAGGATGATAAGACTGACTGTTGTTTTGGGTGGGCACTGGCAGAAATACTACCTGATTTCACAAATTCATTTCATCAAGAGTTCACTGAGTGCTAGCAGAGGCTGAGCATAGAGCAGAGGCGGAGCAGTCAGAGGTCAACTACGGATGTCAATATTGGGCAGAAAGACAACACAGATGCCATGTCAATGGTTCTGATTAATAATAATGTAACAGGCAGAGGGTGCTGGCGAATGCCCCTGCCTGATCGGTGACTGATGGAATGCAGGTTCCAGGGCTGATCCAAGGCGTTGGGAGCTTGGGGCTCCAAGAGGTGCAAGCTGACTCTGAGAGACAGCTGGGTGAGCTCCAGCTGTGAACCAGGCACTTCTGCTATGTGGCCTGGCTGGCTGACAGAGGTCCAGAGGCAAATGCTTCGAGAAGGAATGGAACCCTTCTTTCCCTAAAATAAATGATGAGTCTCAGATGACCTTTCATGAAATGGAGGGTGTGCTGTTGTGTTTTATTTTGTGAACAAGGACATTACAAACCTTGGGGTAGTGGGAGGGGTTTGGTGTTTGAATGTGTTTGATTGGCTGGGGCTAGGATGATGGAGACACTCTATTTGCATGGGGAAAGGTAACAGGTGACAGCAACCACTTGAGGGCTATGTCACCTACTCCTGAAGCAGGCACAGGAAACAAGGAGAGAGCTTTGTCCCACACCTTCCATTCTCAGAAGAGATTTTAAGCCTCAAATGTGAGATTTCCAGGGTTTGAACACGCTCTATCTCCATGCCCACAGCAGTTCCTCTGGAGGCCCAGTTCACAAGCCCGACAGACCTGGATCACAATACCAGGTTTTATGCGATGCCATAGATTTGAATCTAGGGCTTTCTATGTGCGAGGCAAACACTCTGCTTTGCTGCAGCTCTAGCCCCACTTTTGCTTTGTAAAAGTCAGTGTGAGGGTTTGGAAACGGACCCTATTTGAAAGTGCTCCCCAACTGATTTATATCCTGAGGCCATTTGGGGAGTGGGGAGGCAGGAGGCTGCTAGCACATTTCCTTTCTCATCCCCCTGTAAACACTTCCTGGGCATTCAGAATTTGAATGGATCAGTGATCTAGCAAAAAAACTTAATCAGACAATGTAGGAATCATTTTACAAACATCGAGTCCTCTGCACTTACAATATCTTATTGACTTGAATGTAGACAAGGGCTTCTACAGGTAAAATTAGGTTGGCATTAAATTGCTTAAATATAGTTTATCCTTGTTTGGTTTTTACAAATGTATTTATGTGAAAAGTGTGATGGTTAATAAGGATTTCCAGAGCTGGCGAGACGGCTCAGCTGTTAAAGGCTAGGCTCACAACCAGTTAGGATTTCCAGCTTGACAGATCTCAGTTAACTTAAGAGATGAGCGGTTGGGCATGCTTGTGAAGGGTTATCTTCATTGGGTTAATGGAGGTATGAAGACCCAGCTTAAAAGTAAGCAATACCCTTCCCTGGGCTTGGGCCCTGGACTACACAAAAAAGAAGAAGCAAATTAAACACCCGAATTCATTGCCCTCTTCTTCCGGATTGTGGATGCAATGTTTATGTGTTTAAGACAGTTTGTTCCTTCAGATGATTGATGATAGGTGGATGACAGATTGCTAAATCATTAAATGCTTCAAGCTCCTGCTGTCTTGGCTTCCCCACCATGTTGTACCTGACATAGAATTGTGAGCCAACTTCCTGAGGCTGCTTTTGGTGAGGCATTTTGTCACGGCAGCAGACCAGCAATTAGGACAGAAAGATATATCTAACCTCTAAGTACAGTTGTTGTTAATCTGAGTTGAGGGCCCTTTTACTTACTTGAAGCAGAAATGAAGAGAAGCCAGTCATCTCTCAGGAATATTGACATCATTTATCAATCAACTCATCCTTCCAAGCTCAACCTGGCTGCATTCTATTTCTGGAAAGTTAGGCATCCCTTCCTTCCCTCTTGAAGATCCTGTTTTTCATGGCAACTTACATACCACAAAGTACATCAGCTGTGTGGTTGTATCATCTACAGGATTTCCTGAGAGAAAATGACCATCATGCATTTCTCCAGCATCTAACACACATCTGTCACTTAGCAGATGATCAATCTATATGAATGATAACAGGAATGAGCATATCCGTTCACTGAACATGTATATATATACACACACATGAGCAATACAATTTCTCTTCTCAGATAGATGAACCCATGAGTTGGAGATTCTTACCAACAGCTTCTTGTACAATCTAGACAATGAATTGGAAGCTCTAAAAGGTGGCAGGCAGGATTCAGAGACCAGTTGGCTAGACAGAAGGAGGGCAATTTCAAGGATAACACAAACCCCTGACAAGAAGGAAGGTGGGTAGCCCACTTGGGGAATCAACTCGTGTTTGAGGACTGTTCCTTATGAACACTATCCTCTGGAGCAGAGCGAGTGATACAGCTGATAATCAGGTCCGCATGATGAGGCTTGGTGTAAACTGCTCAGTGGATGTGGGCTTCTTGTCTTCACCTAAGTTTCTCTTTCTCCAGGGTTGAGAAAGTCTCTAGAGAATTGCTAAGAGGGATCCTGCCCTGGTGAGTATCACCCCAGCCTGCCAATGGTGTGGGGCAAGTGGATAAAACAAGGCTCCCATCCTTTACACTGAAATAAAGCCACATCACAATCAAGCTATCGAACGGCCCATCTCCATATATTTTCCCTTCCGATCTTAAAAATATACCTTCATCTCAGCTTGGAACTCAGCAGTACTTGCCAATATACTCAGTATTTGTTATTCTTTTTTTTTCTCTCTCTTCTCATCTCTTCTCTCTCTCTCTCTCTCTCTCTCTCTCTCTCTCTCTCTCTCTCTCTCTCTCTCTCTCTCTCTCTCTCTCTCTCTCTCTCTCATTTGTGTGTTTGTTTATTTTATTTTATTTTATTTTATTTTATTTTTGGAGACAGGGTTTCTCTGTCTGGACTTGCTTTATTAGACTAGGCTGGCCTCGAACTCACAGAGTTCCACCTGCTTCTGCCTCCCTGAGTGCTGGGATTACAGGCATGTGCCACCGCATCTGGCAGCACTGTTATTCTTACCCATGGAAAGTGGATGTGGAAGCCCTGGATAAGTGGGCTAAAGGAAGTGTCACAAGCACAAACATGACAGGTGAAAAATCTACTAATATTTCAAAGCACTGTCTTAGGCACTTAGATAACAGTAAAAAAAAAAAAAAAAAAAATCACCCTGTATATACAAGTACATGTGGCCAGATGTCAGTAGATTATAAACGTTGGAAGTCTTTTTCTAGTAGTGAGCATGTACTCCTTCTACTTTGCATATGGTTTCAGGCAATCTACCTAGTGGCAGGCAGTTAGCACTGGCAGGGCTGCCGTGACACACAGGGACACACAGAAGTACATAGTAAGAGAATCTGCTACAGTAGAAAGCCACAGTAACTTTACTTAATAGGACATAAGGCTTGTCCTTAAGGCTCGTGTGTTTAAGACAGTTTGTTCCTACAGGTAGACAGATGATGGATGAGTGGATGATGGACGAATGAATAAACGAATAGATGCTATGTGATAGATGGGTAAATAGGTAGGCATGCGATAGATTGATGGGTAAAAAGATGATAGGGATGATAGCTAGATATCAAACTCTTAGAATGACATTTAAGTTTTAAAAGCTCACTGAGTGGTGTTTGCCTTCATTGCTCGCTCGCTTTCTCCTCTGCAACGGCACCCACTTACACTCACAAATGCCCATGTGCTGTGCACTCCAGGATGCTGTAATTAGCTTTCTAACACTGACTTTATATTAAGGCATGTAAATAACATGGGGGAGGCGAAATGCTAAGCTCCTCTCCATTAGTGCCTTAAAATAACAGACTTAAGCAGCCACGGGCTGACAGACATTTGCTCCAAAAGCACATTAAAGTCGCAGACTGGCACGCTCTTCTCAACAATGCAGCCGGGGCTCATTAGGGCTTGTGGGAAGCACCGGGATGCTTTTATGAATGTAGGACCTTCAGCTTTGGTGGTGAGTTCCTCCAAGGCATGTGTGGGCACATGAAATGTTTTAATGAATGCAAGACCAATGCAGAAACGGGAGCAAAGTAAAACCCACGCTTCTAAAGGGAACCTGTGTGTTTTAATGAAGGCAAGGCCACTCAAACTTTCAGTTCTTGAGTAAATCAAATCTACGTTCACATCAATGTCTTTTGTTTAATCATCCTGCACTAGCGCTGTATTGGAAAGCCCTGCCACCATGAATTTTAATTGCTGAGCATAGAGATTTAATGACTGCAATATTCTGTAATAAATTCAACCTCGGCTTGATCACTACATTTTTAAATACACTGTTAAGTTAGCCTGCATTTTGTTTAGGGATTTCCCATCTATTTTTGCAATTGAATAGTGGTTTGCTATGTGCCTTTTTCAGACTATCCTTGCTCGATTTACTGGAATTTGTATTGTTATATTCAGTAATGTGGAATAGTTTGTCAGACATAAGCATTTTGGGTTGAACTATGTCCCTAATCTCCAATTCATATATTTAAATTACTTGGATGTGACTGTATTTGGAGATAAGGCCCTTAAAGAGATGATCAAATTAAATGAGCGATACTCTGACTATCCAGTTCAGTGTCCTTGTGGTCAAATCTGTATTCAAAAAGAGACAGTAAGGATGAACTCATCAACGAAAGGCCACAGGTAGCCTCTGCCATCTCAAACCAGGGAAAGAGGCCTTAGAAGAAAATCTTCCTGCTAACACATTTATCACAAAGCTCCCAACTTCAGGTCCCTGAGAAAATAAATCTCTGTTATTTAAGCCACACAGTCTGTGGTTTCTACTGTGGCAGTACCAGCAAACTGCCACAGTTAAAACCGTTCTGTAAATGCCGAGTTGAAATGATGTGTAACGATTCCTAACTGGTGAGACATCTTGATCCTGGATTCCGGCTAGTAATGATTTTTCACTTTTTAGAAAATATCTTCTTACAGTGGCTTAAGGAAGTTAGGATGCTTCCCCCCTCTTTCTGAACACATATTTTTCCTGCTTTGAAGGATATAGCTACTAATTTGTTTATAACATCCTCTTATCTTTTTAAGTCAGTTGAGAATTTCATACTTGAATGCTATATTTACATTTCTACCCTTCCCTCTCCCCACGTTATCTCCTTCCTTGCCTTCCACTCCCTCTCAAATTCATAATCTCTTCTTTAATTATACAGACACTCCTTCTCTCTCTCTAACACACACACACACACACACACACACACACACACACACACACACATATGCCCCACACACAACACAGAGACTGTTTGATTTGTATGTAGATGTTTAGGGTGGATCACTTGAGGTCTAATAACCTCTCGGGGACTCATCCCTGAAGAAGATGGATTCTCCCTCTCTGCAGCCAGTGGTTGCCTATGGCTTGTCATCTATGGATGAGCGTGTGAAATTTCCACCATCCACACTGGCCTGGCGGGGGGGTAGGTCATGTTGTTGGGGTTTTCATGGGAGCAGCTTCCGTGCCATGTCTAAAGCAGGTATCCTGGTCGCCTACTTTTACAGTCTTTCTACCCATCTTCCAAAACTTTCCCTGAGCCTTAGGTATAGGGGCTCTGTTGCAGTTGCAGATGTATTGTTTCAGAGTTGGACATCCCATTGGCTAAGCCATCAACATGGCTTGTCTGCTTTAAAGCTGGGGAGAACTAGCAATTGCTTTTCTCTCTTGGTAGTTTGCAGAGTACCTTCCAGTACTATGAGAGCTAGTTCTCAGGGCAAGCCTTCTAGGACAGGTCCAGCTCAGTTCTTCTAAGTTCTGTGTATTTGGGGTGTCATCCAGGGGCAATAGCAGGACCCTACATTTTGGACCCCTCTGACCAACAGCTTGAAGGGAGGTTTTTCCATATTCAGCACTAGGGATTTTGTTATTTAGTCTATAGCTGTTGGGTGGAGCATTATCACTTGCTGTGGTATAACTCCATTTAAACGATATACTTGCATATATATGTGTGTATATATATATTATATATGTATTATAAAATGTTTCCCGTGGCCTTTAAAAATCTCCTTAGTGTTATTTATCTCTCTTTCCTCCCTCTCTATTGATCCCTCTACTTTGATGAGATTTCTCTATATGAGTTAACAACAACAACAAAACTCTGAAAAAATATTTCCATTTTGTAATGAGAAACTATCCTAAAATATGTGAAGACAACTGAGTCACTAGGTGAATGAGGTCCGCTCCTTCCAGAGCATAACGTTCAGCACTTGTAGATACACATATTTCTATTGACAGTATTACTAAGTATCGGCTTATACCAAGGAACAGCTTTCCACATTTGTCAATGACAGAACCCTTCTAAATTGGGATCCTGAAATTCTATCCATGTATAGGATCAATCATCTTAAGTACAAAAAGAGCTTTGCGAGATTGTTCTCTGCCAGTAACGTTTAGGATTTGTGCTGAGTGCTGGGCTAAATTTTACTTTCAATAGCCCTTCAGAAGGAATTCTTTGGAGCTTGATGAAAGGCTAGGTGGAGAAGATGCAGTTCAGTGATAGAGAGCTTGCCTAGCATGCATGGAGCTTTGAGTTTCAACCCAGGACCCAGAAACAAATCAACAACACTAACAAAATTTTCTTTTTCTTCCGTTAAAAAGTATCAGGGCAGTCTTTTTTTTTTTTTTTTTCAACTAACTCCATATTTAATCTTTTAATATAGTCTTACATGAGAACTTCATAGGATGTAGGCATGATCATTGCTCTATAAATTACTTCCATAAATACTTTGATGGTGCAGAGAGATTAATTAAAGGTAACATCCATTTGTATTGTTAATATAAACCTTGGGCACTTTTGTCAAATATCAGCCTTTGAGTCTATGGACAGAAACAAGTTGCAGACTAATCTGTGATTTGACATAGTCTATAAATGCTTTTAAGATGTCAGGATCATATTTCACTGCCCAGGATGAAAGCACGATGGCTTCTTAGAGAAACAGAATGAAAACTCAAATGATGCAGAACAGGACTAAGCCTGTGACAACTCACTTGCTCTCTCTCTCTCTCTCTCTCTCTCTCTCTCTCTCTCTCTCTCTCTCTCTCTCTCTCTCTCCCTCCCTCCCTCCCTCCCTCCCTCCCTCCCCTCCCTCCTCTCCCTCCCTCTCTCTCTCTCTCTCTCTCTCTCTCTCTCTCTCTCTCTCTCTCTCTCTCTCTCTCTCTCTCCCTGCCAAGTAATTTGGTTTAAACTTTAGCATAATCATCATGACTTTCCTTAGTGGCAAATAGATGATTGTCTTCACACAGATGATGTGAACCAGGAGCAACAATTAACTGAACTTGCTAGCTAATTACCATCAGGGGGAAAAAAGTGACTCAACAATAACAAAAATCTTAATTGCTCAGATAAAAACTTATTTTTCATTTAACATGATGCAGAAGGCTGGGGTCTCATCCAAACACTTGATAACGTGTTTCCAAAGGAGAAACAAAGTACATCTTGGCTGTCAAGTACTAGTGAGGACCTTAGCTTAAAATCACCAGCTGCTGGACCCATCCCCTTCCAGTTCCAATATTCAATACTACACGGATTCTGGGACAAATTTAATCGGAAACGAAAATTACCTAAGAAGTCTCATTCTTTCATGCCCTCTGGGAGCTTTCAGGGATAGAATCTCCCATTTAGTTAACTACTAATGCTTTTGAACACCTACCAAATGGCTCATCGGTGGTAACTAACAGAATACCCCTGTATTTCCACAGCTACTCTTAGCGTCCTCTTTAGTCTTGTTGAGTCAGGGCTCTCAGGATGACACCCTCAGATTTGTGCATGTTTCCCAAGCATACAGGCTCTGGTACACTACCCTTTGGTGTGAGACCCTCAGCACTCTTCCTGAATCCAATTCCTTTGTTGCCTAATTCAGACACGAACAACCACTCTTGTTTCCTCTTCCTGGTGTGTGATCTTTGCCCTGCCTGGTATCTCAAGGTCTACTTCGAATTGAGATTTACACTTGGCTAAAGGCAATATTCTCCAAACACTGAAAGGTCAGCTCCCAATCCCACTCAAGGAGCCGAGATCCTGTTCTCCAAACAGCCTGCTTCCCCACAGTGACTTCTTGGCTCAGGTGCCTGCATTTTCCCCTTTCTCACGCTACAGATGTGGTTCCCACTCAGCTGCAACCCTCTCTCCCAGTCTCTAGAGGCTCCTGGGCACATGGGTGCAGAGCCCGGTCTTAGTCCTCACATGGATAATTCTATAACTGTTGATTATACATTCAAGAATGCTACCCCCCCCCCAGTTTAGTTAAAACAGACAGTCTCATAGAAAAGAATGACAAAGCAAGCTTATGATGTATTGAGAAGGTTGGGATCAGGGACATTCTCTCCTGGCTGTCCCCTAACCTTATCTTCCTTTTGTGTTAGAGCTCTGTGTCACTAGGTTCCTCTTTCTACATGGCCAAGTCCCAAAGAAGAATCTTCTGCCTCCTCCCCAGCTATGACCACATATTGAATCCTCCCATCACAGTGGTGGCTAAGGGAGTCCATGAGTCTGAGGGACATTGACTCAACTTGCTCATTTCTTACACAAAGTCTAATTACCATCAGGGAAAAAAAGTGGCTCAACAGTAACAAAAATCTTAATTGTTGAGATAAAAACTTCTCTTCCATTTAATATGATGCAGAAAGTTGGGGGTCTTATCCAAAGACATGACAATGTGTCTCCAAGATTTACACTCTGTTTTAAAAGAGTATACGTACGTGCATACATACATACATACATACATACATACACACATACATACATACACACAAATGTTTGTTGAACAAATACACAGACACAAACACACATACAAATCATACAAATGTTTGTTGAACATTGTTTTCAAATAAAACAGATCACCCTGATCTCCTAAGATTGCCAACCCTGCCTAAGATTGGATGTCAGGAAATAAAGGACACATTTTCTAATCATGTGATCCCTCACTGAAGTTAGATGCTGTTTCTTATACTCTTCATTGTTTTTTGCTCCAGGGCTGAGGCGAGGATGCCTGATCTTTCCTTAAAAGCCTGTACCCCTCCCCCAAGCATAGTAGGGCACCATTATGTTTCAGGTGGTTCTTCCTCCAGTCCCTTAGCTTCCAGAGTAATGACTAATGATACTCATTAAATATTATACAAATGCTTAGGCCATATAGCTAGGTTCTCCTCTGACAACCCAAATCCTGAATTCTATCACATGCTGGTTAACTGAGCTTAGGCACCATGTTTCCATTCTGCTCATATAAAGCCAGCCCAATCTCCCATGCCTGGCTCGCTCCCAGAATCCCAGTGCCTCCTGACTGTTCCACCTTCTACTTCCTGTCTATAGGCCATAAGTTTTTTAATTGAAAGACGTTACATCCATACAATACATAAGAGATTCCTTCTACACTCAAGCATCTGGGACTTGTCTTTTCTACATAATACAGATTCTCGGGATATCTTGCTCAATTCTTTGAGCTCCTACATGAAGTCACTTTTCCATTGACCTCTGCTCATGTCTGGCTCTCTAGCTCTCTGTTCCCCATCCACACGGGGCTGTCTGTGTATGAATACAACCTAAGTCACTCTGATTAATGGTCAGATCCCAGATTGAAAGCAAGAACAAAAGATATTTCTCTTGGAAGGCCAGAGGTGCTTGTTATCTGAGATGATTATCCAAGCATTGGTGGCAGCAGGCATTTCTTCAGTACAGCCTTGTGCAGTGTGACAGCTGCTGTCATGAACTAAATCATTACTTAGTGAGAAAAGAGTCAATCATCTCAATTCACAGAGCTGGAAAAATGTTCTTTATCACTACAGCACAGCAACAGGGGCTTCCTGTGTAGGAGGAAGTTAGAGCTGAAAGTACTACTGCCTCTGTCCCTCTGACATGCCCTTTGGTCCCCAGGATTTGATCACTGACTCTTGGCAGGGAGGTCTTGCGGGCACACAGAGGAAGGGGATGCAGGCATGATGAGACATGATAGTCTATGGCCATAGGGTGGGAGAGGAACCCCCTCTGCACTCTTGTCAGTGGTCTGGGGTGGCGTATAGGGCAGAAGAGGGAGGGGGTGGGAACAGGAAGATAAGAGTAAGTGGATAACAATCGGGATGTAATGTGAATAAATTATAATAAATAAAAAAAATTTAAGTACTATGGAGACAATCCCTGTCAGGACAATAGATGGACAGTGGTGAAAGAGCCTCAGCCCCCATTTCTAAGTCCCTTTCACTAAGATATCCTGTGTGCCAGATCTAGGGTTACATAGAGAAGAGAGAGTGATCAGGAAGACACATTCCATGCTTAGATACCTCAGACTCACTAAAGTCATTTGTATAAACTCTGTATACTTGTCCTCTCTGAATACACCGATTGTCACCTACTTTAATATTCCAAGTATTTTTCAATCAATCAGTAAGTGATGATTAAGCTAACATACTCCCAGGCAAATGTCCTTGGGTGGTGAATCAAGCAGACTGAGGTGAGAATATTAGCTGGGTAATATGTGCACTGGGCACTTGAGCTGTCTCTGGGTAGTATTTAAAATATTCCACCTCACACTGAATACAGATGTTGCCTGCGAATACTGCTCTGTTGTCCTCGGTTCTGTTACTTGTGCTTTAAAAACCTTTGTTTGTTTGTAAGTTCTTGCTAGGTTACTTTGCTTTTGTGATTAAGCAAACTATAAAAATGCCACTGAGTCACTTGACACCTTTAGGATCGATCCTGAGAGTGTAAGCCATTTCCCACCAACCACAAAAGTGACAAAGGGATGGCATTTTTCTTCTGTACATGGTTCTGTGCAGATGTCTGCCTGAAGATTGCTGGCAGCAGGCATTTCTGTAATGCAGCCCTGTGCGATATGACAAGTGCTTTCATTAACCAAATCACTGCTTTAGAAAAAAAAAAAAAAGATTCGATCTTCTCAATTCTCAGAGATGGCAGCGTTGTGAAGGACAGTTCTTTATTGCTCTTGTGCACTAGCAGCAGTGGAGCCACGGGTATCTAAGTGGTCCATTTCCTGGCCATTACAGCAAGAGGAGTTGTCACATAATTGCATTCAATGACAGGAGCAGAAACCTAACTCACTTCTAAATTCCCTGTGAAATCTTTATATCCAAAATAGAAGGACCCAGCATGGTGTTTTTTCTAATTAAAGTATGTAAATGTTGTCTGCATGTTTTAAGTGCATCAGAATTTGAAAATAAATTCTATTTGTGAAAGCTATTATTTATATATTTTATGCTTAAATTCTCTGAGGACCTTTTTTTTTTTTTTTTCCTGTTAAAAGAACAGAATCCTTCAGTAAGATCCTGTCAAGATTCCTTATATCCTTTCTACCACTGTCAAATATTTATTTACAAAGAATTCTGGAGAAATAAAATACTTTCATTTATCTGAATAATGTGAGAGCTAAGGAGGCATCTCAGTGCTTGCTGCGTAAGAACTAAGACCTGAGTTCGTATCCTCAGCGTGTATAAAGGCAGGTGTGACATGTGCGCTTGAACATACAGAAACAGGAAGCTCTTTGGGACACACTGGCCAGTCACTTTAAACAATGTGTGAGGTTTGGGAACAGTGAAAGACCTTGTCTCAAAAACTTGAGTGGACAGCAAGAGTTGACCTCAGGCCTCCCTGTATGCATGCAAGGAAGTGTATACCAGACACTTGCATAAACACAAAAGTTATAAACAAACAAATAAAATGCTAAACACTTATTTGACAGGCAATTTCTTACTTGGGTCCTATGTCCTGAGATTATATCATAAGCGCCTTCTCATAGCAATAAAATAAGAACAATAGTGCGCGTGCTTTATCTTTTACCTATTTTCTCCTCTTCTGAGGAGTGAAGGTTATTTTTAAGTATTATTTTCCTGTTGTAAACATTAGGATGAATGTCACTGTATTTCAATGCCTGATCATTTCATTAACAATATGTTACAGAAACAAAATTAGTAAATAAAAATGAGGAACACACACACACACACACACACACACATCCAAACCATCTTCTAGGTACCAGTCATTGAGCTAAGCTACCCATTTTTCCTCTTGATATGGGTTATCTGAGCCTGGCAATTGAATTTCTACTTCTGTTACTTTTCTTCACTCTTCCTCTTTGTGGCTTGTAATGTTTATTTATGAACTCTGGGCTCAGATGAGCACTGTGTAGAAATGGCATGGAGCTACAGCTGAGATTCCATTTTCAAAAAAAATTTTGCTCTAGATCTTTGTAGAACACTACAATGTTCTAACTTAGGGCCACTTTTAAGAAGCTTATTTAAAATTGGTATTTATAACATAAAATTATACATATCAATGGGGGATCATGTAATGCATGTGTACATTGCATCATATTTAAGTCAGGTGAATCATATTTCTCTCCTCAAACATTTACCATTAGAACACCTTTTAAGTCGTTAGTTGGACTTGCCATTTACAGATGTAGACAGGATCAATGTGTAAAGTGCTTGCTGAACAGTCAGGAAGACATAAGTCAGTAGCCCATGTCTCTCTCTATCTCTATCTCTATCTATCTCTCTCTCCCTCCCTCCCTCTCCCTCTCTCTCTCTCTCTCTCTCCCTCCCTCTCCCTCTCTCTCTCTCCTTCCCTCCCTCACCCTCTCCCTCTCTCTCTCTCCCTCCCTCTCCCTCTCTCTGTCTCTCCCTCCCTCTCCCTCTCTCTCTCTCTCTCTTTCCCTTCCTGCCTCCCTCTCTCTCTCTCCCTTCCTCCCTCCCTCCCTCTCCTTCTCTCTCTCTCTCCCTTCCTCCCTCCGTCTCCCTCTTCCTCTCTCTCTCTTTCTCTCTCTCTCTCTCTCACACACACACACACAGTCAGGGTTCTTGTGTCAACTGCAATCCCATGGAGTGGCAGAGATAAGCAGATCCCAAGAGCTTGCTGACGAGCCAGCCAGTCAAGCCAGGGTCAGAGAAAGACCTTATCTCAAAAAATGAAGTGAAGAGCAATAGAAGATACCCAGTATTGACCTCTGACCTCTGCAAATGCACACTTGAACACATGCACCAACAGAAACTACACACACACACACTCACACACTCACACAGAGATTTCAGGTGAGCTTGAAGTTAGCCTAAGATTACAAATTCTTTTTTTTTTTTTTTTTTTTTTTTTTTGAGACAGAGTTTCCCTGTGTATCTTTGGCTGTCCTGGACTCACTTTGTAGACCAGGCTGGACTCGAACTCACAATGATCCTCCTGTTTCTGCCTCCTGTGTACTAGGACTAAAGATGTGCACCACCGTGCCCAGGCAAATTCTTACGGAATATGGTTTTCTATTCATAAACAAGGAGAAAACTATTATGTGTCCTGTTTCTTTTTAATGTCAGATGTTTGGGTTTTCCCCCTAGCTTTGTCTGGGAATTACATGACACAATAAAGTAGAGGTACCAAGAACCAATGCTCAGGATGCTGCCACTTGTTATCCCAACAACTAAGCCAACTCAGAATAAGTCCATCTGCTGAGCCTTCAGTGATCAAGGTGAAGGTGGCTTGCTGTAAGCATCTTCATATGTCTGGTCCAATTAGAGGCATTTACATAGTCAATATCCTGATAACTGAGGGGTATCAGATAATGTCATGTCATGGTAGAAAAGACAGACCATCACCCAAACCCTGAAGATGCTGACAGACACTTGCATTTGGGCTTCAGTATTCAGGGTTATTCACCCTGGAATCCAATTCCCTAAAGGACTTTTCACATTCTTTTGAATTTTCCACAAACCATTTAAAAGGCAAGGCACATTTCTGACCCTGTGATCTGTGTGACTCCTGCGGTAGAAGGCTTTTGCTGAATACCTCGTCTACATTACTGCCAGAAGTAATTCTCTCTGAGCCTTTGTCATGCTCTCCCTCCCTCCTCAGAATTTTCAGCATCGATCCCCTCTTCCTTCTGAGTCACCTCAGTGTTTATGTGGGTGACTCATCCCTGATGATGATCTTCATCTCCGTGTTCTCTGAGCCCCCACACTGTGGGGCCCTTTCTTCACAGACAGGGACACCTGAGCCCCTTGAATCACATCATGTCATTCCTGCATCACGAACTTTCATATTTCCAATCGGTTGATTCATTCCCCTCTGGCAGTTCCAGCCCACTCACCGAGACCTCTGTGCTCCTGTTCTTCCCAGGCAGGCAGGGACCCTGCGTAACCCTCCTAGACTAATCCCCTGTACTGCTGTCCTCTAACTATCTGTCCAAGAAGAAACCCAAAATCTGGGGATCTGAGACACTACCAGTCCCACACCTTCCCAGGGGCTTCTGGGAAAGTCCACACTGCCAGGTTGATAGAGCCCTTTTCTTACACGGTCTCTAACCATTGACTAGGAGCCTCTTGAAAAAATATGCAAAGCATGCCCTCTTTTGTTGCACGGAACAGCTGGGCCTCTCTCCACAGTCCATTACAGAGGAAAGGTCCCCTGACATTACCAAAGACATTGGCACTAGATGAGACCATCCTCTGGACTTCTCTCCCCATATTTCAACCCAACCCCAACCTTTTTAAAGCTGCTTTGCAAGACGCTGCGTACAAATCCTCATTTCTCTGACCAGGATGCAGACCAAGACTCCCTGACAATGAAAACACACACACACACACAGACACACACACACACACACACACACACACACACACACACACCAAAAGTGATTATGTAGGCCTGAGGAGATGGCTCAGTAGGTCAAGCGCTTACCACACAAGGATGAGGGTGTTAACTTGATCCCCAGTACCCACGTGGGAACAAGGCATGGTAGGACACACCACAGTGATAGTAGCAGTGGGAAGGTAGATGTCTGAGCATTCTGGTCAGCCAGTCTGGGGAAAGCAGTAAGCTCCGTGTTTACCAAGATTCAGTCTCAAAAACATAAAGTGATTAAGAAAGACCCAGAGGGCCGGGCATGGTGGTGCATACCTTTAATCTCAGCACTTGGGAGACAGAGGCGGGCAGATTGCTGTGAGTTCAAGGCCAGCCTGGTCTACCAAGTGAGTCAAGGACAGCCAAGACTACACAGAGAAACCCTGTCCCAGAATGAACCTCTGCCCTCCACATACTCCACATACATACACACCGGCATATGCATATATGTGCACATAGAAACATGCACACACAAATCCAAAGGCATACAGAGTGAGCAATTAAGACCTTGGAGATCAGGTCACCAGTAGACCCTGACTTCCATTTTGCCTGCCCCTGCTTGCTTGCCTTTCTTTCTATACCAGAGAGAAGCTGGCTGCCAAGCTGTGTGTTGCCCCATGGAGAGGCCCACGTAGCATGAAGTAGGGTAGCCAAACAGCTGCTGCTGAGGAGCTGTTTCTCAGGCCAACAACTCACAGAGGACAGAAGCCAGCCAAGAAATACGTTAGTGTGCTTGGAAGAAGAGACCCTCTGTCCAGCCAGCAATGACTGAGGTCCTGGCAGAGCCCTTGATTACAATCTGGGAGCAATGCTGAGCCTGAGGACCCACCTACAATGTTCCTGGACTCTTGACCCACAGAAACCATAAGTGGTTTTCAAGCAGTTACATTTGAGGGTCATTTGTCACACAGCAACAGAAAATTAGTAGACATACCTATATGTATGGCTGCAATGAGCAGAGGCTTTCCCTTGAGCCCACCACCTGTGGGAAAGGCCCCTACCCTCTCATGTTCCCACGATTTCCTGTGCTGCTAAACAAACACGTACTGGTGATTTTGCTGAACTTCTGGGTCATCCAATGCCTCTTTCCTTGTTCCTCAACCTACAGAATATGCTACGTGAGGTTAACATCCATGCTGGCCTGTTTCTCCAATGGTCAGTCTATTCTTACCAGCATCTTTGAGCAAAGGTGGCCCTTGACAGCCACAGTGAATGGATAGGTCGTAAATTAATGTGAACATTTATTTTTCTGATGGAGTTTAATAAAATGTCTCTGGCAGCATTAAGATTACTTCATTAACCTGTTTTGAACATGCACATTTAAGGATGCAAATCTGCCTTAAAATGATACATATGTAACAGAATAATTTGTGAACGTTTATCCTTTCGCTAGATCTGGGTTTTGTTTTATTTTTCTCATGGCTTTGCTTCCTAAGAGTTCTAGAGCACACCTGTAATCCTGGCACTTGGGACCCTGAGATGAGAGAAGCTAAAGTCTTAGGCTGTGCAGTGAGGTAGTGGCAAGTGTCGGGGTGGGGATGGACCACTGTTCTCTGCAAAGGAAAAGTTTCCCCTCCTTAGTCTGAGCCTCACTGAGCCCTTTTCAGGCAGGATCTGTTGTTGTGGTGGTGGTGGCAGTGGCGGTGGTTTTGTTTTGTTGTTGTTGTTGTTTTTAGCATAATGTGACTACTGTGGTGCTCACTCTGGTCAACACAGTTGGGTCTGGAGTCAACATATATTAATTTTATCATTTTGTTCCTCTAGAGAACTCTGATTGATAAATGCACCTCTCCATCTTGAAAGATGGCAGCCTTACTGAGCACGGCATTTGGGACCCAGACTGGATTTCTGACCCCATACTCTTTCACAGCCTGTGTTCTTGTAAAATGAACAACCTTAACATCATTACACTGCCACTCCGCTTCAACATTGCTCACAAAGAAAGCCTAATGGCAGATATCTCCACTCTTAAGTTCCAGGCTCCCTCTCTTTCTGAGAAAAGTGAGAGAGAAAAAAAATGAGAGTAACATCAACAAGAGTCAACTTGCACCAGAATATCCAGAGGGAGAGACAAAGAGGAGGGTTTGCCTTGAAACGCACACACTGCTAAATTTGCTTCTGACTTCTCCACCCAAATCCAGGAAGATGGCATGTTTGGAAGCCTGTCCACAGCTGCTGCAATGGACTGTGACCAGACTTGGGATGGTTGAGAAAAGCAAATGGTGAGGTCTTCAGTACACAGAATGCCGCATTGTACAACATCTGTCCTCACACTCCCTTACCGTTTCCTAGTGGTCCTTTGTTTCTGCTTGTCCTGTCCTCTAGCTAAGGTTCTAATGATTTCATATGGAAGCCACAGATGTACTTCATGGCTCTTCCTGCATCTCTTCTCCTCTTTCTCTTTATGCTTATCAGAGTAATCTGTCTAACACATAGCTCTATGGAGATCACTCCGGTACCCGGGCATCTTCACCCATTCTCCACTAAGTGGCGACTCTCCTAATGAATAGCCTTGTGCAGCAGGGTTCCAATGGATCTGTTTGGCCTCTTTATTTCCCTTGCCTCTGATTTCCAACCAAGTTTAAAATTTCCCTTGGTTCTGTCATCTCATTACTTCCACTCAACTCACTTCTCTTTGACTGAGGGTTTTTCTTCCACGATGTGTGTGTGTGTGTGTGTGTGTGTGTGTGTGTGTGTGTGTGTGTGTGTAGGGTTCATATGCACTCATGTGTATGTGCATGTGCAGTGCTTGCTAGCATGTAGAGGTTGGCCTGTCTAGAAGCTATCTGCTTCTAATGTCATCATCATTATAATTATCATTGTCATTATTGTTTCGAAGACAGGGTCTCTCACTAAATCTGGCACTCACTGATTCAGCATGACCAGCCAGAAATCACCAAGGACCCCCCTGTTTCCACCTCCCCAGCACTGGGATACAGACAAGCCCTGCTGCTCATGGCTTTTTTGTTTGTTTGTTTGTTTGTTTTTGTTTTGTTTTTGTAGGTGCTGGGGATCAGAACAAAGTTTCTCATGCTTATCTGGCAAGCATTTGACAACTAAACCTGAGTTCAAATCTCCTGCACCCATGCAAAGGGTAACTACTGTAGCTACCTGAAACTACTGTGCCTGTAGCCCCAGTGCTAGGGAGGCAGAGACAGGGAGATGTCAGGAAGCTGCTGGCCAGTCAACCATGAGCCTCTGGTTCCATGAGAATTCCTGTCTCAAGGCGATGCTGGGGACAGCAGTCAAGGAAGACGCCCAATGTCTTCCTCTGACCTTCCCACACATGTGCACAGGCACATACATGCAAACACCCATATGCATGCCCCACACAGAGACACACCACACAACACCACACCACAAGTAAGAAATATACTAAACAAAGGAATAGACTCTGTTCTCATGGCCTCATGCCAGCAGGCTGTTCATTTAAAAGACACTGATTTCCCACTAACTGTGAGATTCCGAGGAAGGGCCATGTTGTCAGTGTGTGTGTGCACGCCTTCCCCTCTTCTTGGCCCAGGGCTGCCTACACAGAGCACACCACAACAGAGGAGTACCAGTTGAATCTTTCCTTCCCCAGAAAATCCACCATAAGAAAGGCCAGTGTCTAAAGGAACATCATGAAGTCATGAGAATATAATCTAGCTCTTTGTTTATGTACAGTCTTAACTTTATATATACAATTAGATTTGCGTGTGGTGTGCTGTGTATACATGTGGTACGTGCGCGTCCTTAAAATTGGGATTCTAATTTCAAAACCCAGCTGTACATTCCAGCTTCCCCTCCACCCCAGCCCCCAAAGAAAAACCGTTACCAGACTCACAGAGGTAAACCACAGGTTCTGAAAGCTTGTCTTGGGAGGCGTCTAAGTATGCCTCCAATAGCCAAGGTTTTAGCTTTCTGCCTGTGTGCCATGGAGGTTTAAGGAGAAAGCCTTATAAGCTGTGCCACGGGTTTTTATTTTCAAATAAGTCTTAGCTTAAGTTAAAAACAGCAAATCTTGTCTCTTTCAATGGAAAGAAGTTTTAAACAGAAAAGCTGCATATTAGAAACAAGTTTCTCACTGGGACCAGGTACATGGGGACCAACATAATACTCAGAAAACATTAACCCGTGGGAAGCCCAGCAAACTTTTGACTTAGGTTCTTTTTGTCAAGGAATCCGTTTAGCAAATTCGCTTTTTCAGGAACAGAAAAATCCTGTGCTTTGCAAAATACGTCATCTAGAAAAAGCGTGAGAAGAAAGACCTTCCAAGGCAAGGTCCCCGAGAGCAAGAGTGTTGTACAGCAGCCTCCTGTCCTGGCTGTCCCCTGGGCGTTATATAACTCAAAGGTAATTAAGAAACTCAGCCTTGGACTGTAAATCCCGTCCCACGAAGACTAATCCAGCGTGAAGACATCAAGTGTGCAGATGCTCTGCGTTCCCAGCCAAAATAAAGACCGCAGCCTTGGGATATATACATCTGCGCTAACCCTGCCGGACATCAATTTAGAAGGATTCGGTTTAGCCAAGGACATTGGCTTTCTCTGACATATCTCCTTCCAGAAAAGCGATTGTGCTGTACTGGCTGAACACAGCAACTCTAAACGTTTCTAAAAACTTTTTTAAACATTTGTTCAGAGACTGGAACATAGACTTTCCCCCCTTCTAAATTGAAAACAAATGTTCACTTAGTAAGACTTAATGTGCTTAAGAATCAATTGTCTTCTAAAAACAGTTTATCCCAAGAGGGAAAGGATTTTTATTTAACAAAACAGTGAAATCACAGTTTTAATAGATTGGAGAATAAATAAACATTAAGTCTTTAAAAACAAGAATTAATGTAAAAGTTCTTCCTAGGGTCTATAGAACTTGACAGGAGAAATGCTTCTGGACAGACTGAGTTTTCTGTATTCAACAGAAGCTACTCAGAACCACAAATCAAACTGGCTTTGCATTTGATCAGCGTGACCATTGCGCCATCTTGTGCCCAAAGTTCAAACAGCAGTAGGGAAGGCTGGTTTGTTTGTTTTTCTTCCTTCCAATTTCATCATTTTTAACACCTCAAAAAATTATTTTGAAAACATCTTATCATGGTGAATATAAAGGAAAAATCATCTGTGTACAGCCTTCCAGCAATGTGGCATGTCCAAGGCTCTAGAAAGGCCAGACCTTGTACCTCAAAATATCATATATACTACATGAAACAGTTTGAAAGCAACAGATAAAGAGAGGAATAACTAAATTGTTATAACTGGTGTGTGTGTGTGTGTGTGTGTGTGTGTGTGTGTGTGTGTGTGTGTGTGTGTGTGTGTGCACGCGTGTGTGCGCATGTATGCAACTGTGTCTCACAGATTGTCATTTTGTGCGCCGCCCCCGCCCCATCTCCACCCATGCCACCCTCTTCAGAGACTGTCACTAAACATAGAATTCAGCAGTGGGCTGCACTGACTGGTCAAGAAGTTACAGGACAAGGCCCCCCCCAACCCCCGCACGTCTCCCTACCTGATCCTGCATTACAGGAGTATGCCACCACATCTAGTTTTTAAAAATGAATTGTAGGTAATCAAACACAGGTCCCCACACTTGTGTGGCATTCCATTTCATAAACTGAGCCACCTCCCCAAACTTAACCAAGTGATTTTAGAAGAACTTTTCTAAATGTGACCTTTAAAACATCTCACCGACTCACAAGTCATGCTTAGAAATCAAGACAATCTTAGACTACTTAGACATACAAGTTTGGAAAAGTCATCAGCAGATAGAAAGTTAAACTCATAAACTATGAAAATATCCTCAACGAAATCACCTTTTTGTGAACAATGTTTTCAAAGCTGTTAGCTATTTGCCTAGTTACAGCCTTTAAGAGCACTCCAACTAGATACTGTGTTATAATTGGCCATCAGGTGAATGTTAAACTTAATTTGGCAGCTACATCTAACCTTTCTAGATGGTAAAAGTCTGGCAAAATCTCACAGGTCTCTATTACAACCATTATTTTTTACCCTTGTTTTAAGAAGAGTTTGGCTTATTTTTGAATATGTGAATATCTACACATACATACAGTATGAGGACAGATGTTAGAACAGAAATAAACATCTGGCAGAGCCAGTGCATGCTCCTCTGAGGTTTTCATGCACACTACTTCAGTAAGGGTCTTAAATTGTTTGAGAAACATTCACACAAGATTTCCAGTGCAACCAACTCAGAAGCACTACTTTTTCTACCAACAGAGAGAGAGAGAGAGAGAGAGAGGGAGACAGAGACAGAGACAGAGAGAGACAGAGAAAGCGAGACAGAGAGAGAGAGACAGAGAGAGAGAGACAGAGAGACAGAGAGAGAGAACGAACCTAAAACACTCCGAAAATTTGAAGATATACTGGAAAATCATTTTTATGAATATTGGTAAGCAATTCAACCTACAGAAAACACAAGCAACCATACAGAAAAATAAATGTAGCTACAATTTAAAAATTGAATTGAATTCTAGGCGCTGGTGTGCTGACTGGTATACAAACCCATTTACTTTGCTAAAGGAAAAAAAAAATGCTTTAAGCCTGAACTTTGAAGTTACACAGAAAACAGGCCCCAAAGTGCTTGCTCTGTCCTGGCAGAGCCAGGGTCATTGTAACCTCTGAATGTGGCTGCAACTGGTGCTTGATTTTAATCAATAGAATGTGGAAAGGGAAAGCTGTGTGACCACATTACACAGCAAAGGCGCTGTCTTGGCACGAGGGGGGCGGAGCGGAGTGGGGGGGGGGGAGGCGGGAAGGTGTGAGAGAATCTTCTTCCTGAGTTAGGAGGGGGAAATGAGAGGAAATCACAAATGAAGTTTCCAGCTTCGGCTACTTATGGTGAGCTGACTTTACAAACCACTAATTTGGAGGGTCACACCACTGAGTGCTTGGGCCACGACCACTCCCTTGGGCCTGCACAGATGTCCCTAGGGGTGGCCTTTATAACCTCAGCACCCAGGAAACCTACATGCACGTTTCCATTAACACTATTTTATATGAGCTGTTTGGATGTGGTTTTGCATATGCAAGCCATGGATTACCTTGTCTTTGCTCACCATTGCTCAGAGGATGCTTGCCGCTCGAGTTTGATTCCTGGAGCCCAGGAAAACGTAGAAAGGTAGAGCAAACTCCACAAAACTGTCCTTTGGCCTCCACATGCACACACATTCTCAGCACACGCACACGACAGTGATGACGATGATGATGGTGTCATTTGCCTACTTACTAAACTTTCTTTGATTTGTGTCCTTTGCTGCTGTCCAAGCAGGCCTGATTAGGTATCAGGAGTGCATGGCCATCTAAGGTTGCTGAGACCCTCAAGTGCTTTGACTTGGTGTCCATCAAGATATAGGGACCGCATCTCACAGCTTCTGCACCTGGAACCTCTTCTACCCACGGCCTTTACCTCCAAGACCAGGTAGGTCCCAAGCAGGTTTCTCCCCCCAAGTGGAGCCTGTAGGTGAGAACACAGATCTCTGGTCCCTTGTCCCAGACACGGGGAACTCCTCATCAGAAAATGGAGATAGAGGGTGTCCAGGCTCCTGACCCAGAAAATGTGACTTGAGTTAGCTACCACAAGAGTAGAAACTTATTCTGCACTAATTGAAAAAAAAAAAAAAAAACACCAATCCAAGGCCATTAAATAAAATTCACAACTTAGACCCGCTCTGGGCCTCTGAGCCCAGCTAAAGAGATGTGCTGGGCCCCATGCAGAGATCAGAAAGGCAGCAAGAGTTGAACAGTCTCAGGGGCATGAAGGGAAAACAGACACACAATTAACTTTGAATAAAACTAGTGGGAATGCAGGCAGGAAAACAAACAAAAAACCCACAAACCACAAACCAATACAATGGCATGAACTGGATATGAAATGTTTTGACACTAATATTTGCAAGCTACAGAAAACTTAAGTCAAGTCCATTTAACCAAAAAGACAAAAGGGGAAACAAATACAAAGGGGAGGGGAATCTGTGCTCACAAAACCACAGTGGAGGTGAGGGTGGCCTTTGGCTTAGTTGCAATCACTGAAAACTCTTGTTGGCTCTTTGCTTTCTCAACTGGCTCGCCCATTGTGTGTTAGAGATGACAGCCTATGATCAGACAAGAAACTTCTTTTTTCATAAATCCTGGGCAGCTGAATTGGAAAACACATACACACACACACCACACACACACACACACACACACACACACACACACACACACACACACACATACCTAAAAACACTAAAAAGTCTAAAAGATGTACTGTTGGGTTAGGTATTAAACATAAATACAAAACCAAGAAAGCATAATTGTGGATTGTTCTCTAAAAATCCTAATTACATGGCTTCTCACTTTCTTTTACGCTATGTAATAAAATAGCATAGGCTCATTACAATTTGATAAATTATTGGACTGATATGTAATAATTAATCAATATGAAAGGTGGTAGAAAAATACCAAATATTGTCTATGCAGAGACTCCCATATTGGAAACATTAATTTCCCAAGATTATAAATAGTGTTATATGCCTACTGTGAAAATGGTATGGAAATCAGGGTGCCAGTGAAAAATAGCCGGTTTCAAAGCAGGGCCAGGGAAAGCACAAATGAGCACAGAGCATCCCCTGACCTGAAGAAGTAAGAAAATGCTTTGTGATGTGATGGAGCATAGCAACAGGGCACAGAGGCCAGGTTGCACAGGACTCTTAATAGCTAAGTATGCACCAATTTGGGCAACAAAATACAAATGACAATAATGAGCTGGTTATAACATATAGGATAAAATAGATATCCATGAGCTCATATGAATACAGGCAAATCAGCCGACGAATGAGCAAACAGCTCAGAAGAGGTTGTTTGTCCTTCGAAAAGAATTCCAATCCATACATGTAAAGAAACCATAGAAATTGGAAGACCATTTAGCAAACACCATGGTAACTGCTGCTGCAAAGAATCACTGAAAGCCATTAGTAGCTAATTGGATACATTTGCCTCAGATCTGTAGATTAGTTCTTAGTGTCTTATCAATGTTCCTTTCCTGGTTTCGATAACTGCGCTGTGGTTTGATAAAATGTTATCATGTGGGAAGCCAAGCAAGGGTACATGAGACTCCAGAAGCTCATTACTCAACAGCTAATATTTAACTCATTGTAATTTTGAAGGTTAAAGAAGGAAAGGAAAAAAAAAAAAAAACCAACCAAATATTCTTTAGGTCTCAGGGTCATTCTTAGAGTAAGCATGAAGTACCAACTTCAAAGCCATCACCTGCACACAGATACACATAAAAATAAGGTAAGTTTCAGGGGAGGAAAAGCCTGGTTAAAAAAAATGTGAGCTACATACAGCTTTTACCATCAGCTTTCACATTCTTAAATGGTATGATCTTACCAATGCTTGTCTTTGTCCAGATCTAAGTGTTGGATGAAAGAAAAACATCATTTTAATATTACTTGGAAATTTTTGAAGTAGGAGCTGCTATCTGAGCAAAAGAACAAAATGTTCATTACATTTTTTGAACATCTAAGAGGCTATCTTCTGTACGGTTATATAAATATGCCGTGTCTACATCTGGGCACAACACTACGGCCCTAAAAGCTTAAAAGGCAGTTATAAGTCTTTTAATATGTATCCTGTGTGCGCTTGCATGATGCTCACTTCTGTGTGTATTTGAATATAGGTGCACACCTGCCATGACACATATGTGTTAGAGGATAACTTTAGGTACCAGTCCCTCTAATCCTCTGGAACGGTGAGCCCCCAGTAAACTCTTACTTCTAGAAGTTTCCTTGATCATAGTGTCTTGTAATAGCAGTAGAAAAGTAACTAAGACATAGGCCAGAGTATAACACTGGAGAAATGAAACTCAAGGTGTTATTCAAGACTACACACACACACACACACACACACACACACACACACACACACACGTGACAGTATCAGCTCATTTGAAGCATCCATGAAGTAATACTAAATTACTCTCATATCAAAAACTAAAAATGCCCTTTCCTGCCTTTTGGAGATCATGTTTATCAGATATTCTGCCAAGTAATGTCCCCATGTCAGCTTTCTGCAATTATCGTTTGAGCTCCACCTCTCGTATTTTTTCCATTCATGATACCAGTTGCACTGTCATCTTCAGCTTTCTCTTTAAGCTGCTTCATGGTCTCAGGAAATAAAATCTTAAGGAATGCTTACGCAACATCTAAGAGTGAGAGAGAGGCATCATTTTCAATCTGCATAATCAAACTATAAATATAAATTAATATCTAAAACTCAAACAGCAAACGGCCCAAAGAGAATTACTTCACATACCACACTGCATGTGATCTAAAAAAAAAAAAAAAAGGTAGACAATGCTGAATGTTGTCAAGGTTTACTACCACATACCAGGAAGGTTCGAAAATCAAAGACTAGGCTGGGAGAATTTTGAGATGGAATGTGTGATAGTCAGAATAGACTAAACTGTGCCATGCTGGCAAATTATTTCCAGGCATGTGGGCTTCATATCAGCAATGTTTGCTTCTCAGTTGCAGCAAGTATATTGTGGGCCAGGTTACTCTTCAAGGAAATTGTCTTTATGGGATAACCTCAGAGTCAGGCCAATGGACGTTTTATTGGTGTACAGATGTCCTGACCTAAACCTGTGACCTCCTGAGCTGATAAAGGAAGGAAGGAAGGAAAGCCAGAATCATACATGAGCCCAGAATTATCACAGCCCTTAGGAAACACAGCTTTTCCTTTCACACAGCCTCGCCAAGCTGCAAGGGACTCCGGAAAGTGCGATTCTTTCTCACGGACACAGATGTGCACTAGATGGTCCTATGGGGGAGGAGTTGGGAGGATTAGGACAGAGGAAAACATTCTCTAGGGTGAAATGCATCTGATGATAGCAGAGAATGCAGCAGCTTAAGCGGAAGTGAATGGATCAGTGGCAATGTCAGATCACCTCCTCAGCACAGATTCATGAAGTCCAAAAGGTGTACCAAGAAGATACTGTAGTGACCTATGGATGAGTGTAAATAGCCACCATGCTTGTAGTGCCAGTTCCTGTCTGCTTATACTGGGGTTCGGGGTGACAGACATCTACTGGACTCTTACAGAGTGCAAGGAACAAGCCAGGCTTGAGGTACAGCCATTCTAACAATATGGAAATATATTGTCTGCCGGTATCCTTAGCTGTCTGCGTTCAACATGTGTGTTGACACCTAGCATCTCTTAGACACAGGAGAGAGGGATGAGCAAACACAGCCCTACAGCTCTGCACCAAGTCCATCTACCCAGCTGGAGGTAGAGGCTACAACCGACCTGAGGCAGCAGGTCCACAGTCTATTAGCTCCAGGTTCCCAGCCAGCCTGTGAGCTTTCGAACAACCGGGTGCGTGACCCCCGTAAGTGCACAACCTCTAAGTACACGCACCCAAACTGTATGACTAGGTATTCACTCCGACGTCAGAGGGCTCTACAGCCTCACTGATTCACTTTACCTTGGTCATGGTCCTATGATATAAAACATCTCAGGCCGCATTTAACAGAGGGGAAAATGAGCCGTGCTTCCTGCGCTTGGCACAGGACCTAAAACCAGCATCCAAACTATGAACATTCCATTCCTCATCCTGGATCTTGTGAGACTGACCAAGAAGGAAGCCCATGGGTAGCCTGGATCCTTGAAAGCCATGAGAAAGGGAGGTACGCAAAACAGAAAAGAAGTGTTTCAGGTATGAAGAGATGCAAGGCTGGGAATATGACTCCGGAGTACAGCGCTTACCTAGGAGCTGTGAAGCCCGTCATTTCAATTCTTAGCAGTGAAAAAAAAAAAAAAAAAAAAAAAAAGCCGTCTTTCCAGTTAGAGAGACAGCTGGGTGGAAGCTATGTATATGCAAGCATGATGGCTTGAATTCAGATCCCTAGCTTGAAGGGACACAAGCACAGTTCTGAGGGTACAGCAATAAGTAGATCCCGGGGCCACGGTGGCCCCCACCTTCACTCAAACAGTGAGTTCCGGCCAGGTTCAATGAGAGATTTCCTCTCTAAATCATGGTGGAAAGCCACCAAGGACACTGACCTCCTGCCTCTACTACTCATGCTCACACATGAGTGTGTGCCCTTGTGTGCACATGAATACAACACACACACACACACACACACACACACACACACCTGCATGATTGCAATTATACAAAGAGATGCATAGTATTTCAAAGTTTTCCCCTCTGGTCCTGAGGGAGCGAGCAGCTGATAGGTCAAAAGTTGAACACAGCAAACCGTGAGGAGAGAAGTTCAGGGCCCAACTCAACGATTGGTGTGTCATGGCAAGGTTCAAGGGAACCTGCAGAGGGAAGGCCCCACCTGAAGCATACGGGCATTTGAAAATCTAGGACTAAAGCTAGAATGGTAAGAGCTGTGAGAAGAACCAGGATGTTTTCCTCTACACAGAAAAACTGGAGGTTGAGCAAAGCCAGAACTGTACTGATTGTGTAGATCTCTGCGGTGTTCATCAACAAACACCCCCTAAACCACAGCTACTGCTTTCAGAATGACTCTAGCGACTTGGGAACCAGAATTACTCCACACTGGTGCTTAGAGTTACAGAATCTAAGAAGTGAAAGTGCTAGTGTGACAAGAGCAAGGCCACTGAGCTGCGAAGAAGCAAGAATGGCCGGGATGGGGAAATTAGGAGGGACCTAACAGGGTGCCTGTCTACTCTGATAGTCTATGTTGTCAACAAGACACGGTCTAGAATCGTTAAAAACAGTCTCAACAAGTCTAGATCACGTTAGCCTTCTAGGAGGCCTGTGAGGAGTTTTCTTAATTGGGTTAACTAAGGTAGGAGGACCTAGTCACTGAGTGTGGCACTATTCCCTGAGCAGGAAGTCCTGATGTGTAAGAACGGCAAAGCAAGCTGAGCACAAGCCTGGATATGCGCGTTCTGCTGACTGGCTATGCCTGGCTGCTCCAGTTCCTGCTGCCTACAACTTCCTGGCTCTGATGGACCATAACCTGGAATCCTGATCTACAAGAAACCTTTTCTACTCTTGAGTTGCTTTTGCCAGGATATTTTGTCATAGTCACAGAAAAGAAACGAAGACTGCAGCAAAAAACAAAAATAAAAAGAAGAAAATTTGGAACCGGACCCAATGAATATCTTTATTTGGATCCTGTTCAATCATTTCTGAGACAAATGGTAAATTTAAACAACGAATTTGTAATGGATTCATGTTACAGTTTTTAGTACTATAATGGCACTGTGGTTTTGTTTTTCTAAAAAGAATCCTGGTAGTGTTAAAATATTTACAGGAAAATTGATATGATGTCTTAATTTGCTTTTTGATATTCCAAAATTGGGGGGGGGGGCGCGTGGAATCAGATGAGTCCAAAAAAGAAATCGTTGACCATAAGTTGTGAACAACTGAAGCATTGAGCTAGACACTTGAAGCATCATTCTAGAGTTCTACTTTGGGCTACATTCAGTACTAAAAACTAAGCTTAAAAATAAAAGTCTGAGCCGGACGTGGTGGCGCATGCCTTTAATCCCAGCACTCAGGAGGCAGAGGCAGGCGGATCGCTGTGAGTTCGAGGCCAGCCTGGTCTACAAAGGGAGTCCAGGACAGCCAAGACTACACAGAGAAACCCTGTCTCAAAAAACCAAAAAAATAATGATGATGATGATGATGATGATGATGATGATAATAATAATAATAATAAAATAAAAGTCTGAAGTGTTTGAGGTATAACTATAGTTCCTGCCACAGGCACATCCTTTCCTTCCAGATTCCAGAAACAGTGTTGTCCCCGCCCCCTTACTCTGGGAACTACCCCCATTTTGTTTGGTTTTCTCCAGCGACACACATTTCCAGCCAATTAGCCGTGTGATCTAACCACAGCCATCGTAGCCCTTCCATGGTATTTTATGTGGGAACCCCACAAAAGAGAAGTTCTGGTTCTTCTCTGGAATTCCCCCAGTAAGATGGCAAGGATTTTGGGTTAGTGGCGACCAAACTTGAATTGCATCTGGATAGGTCCGAATGCAACACCCAAGGTAGGGTGTGGACAGGAAGAGGCGAACAATGAGGTGGTAATGATGTCAAGCTGAGTCCCTGGATACCTTATCCAGGTTTTCCCTGTCCTAAGTTAGGTGAGCCACTAAGTTACCTCTTGAGTACTTTTTTTAAAGACAGAAGCTCCTGGTAACGGAGGCTGGCACTGAACTTCTGATCTTCCTGCTACCACTTCCTATGTGTTGGGACTGTAGGTGTCTGCTACCCCACGGAACTGCAGACTTTAGCAACTTGAGCTGAGAAGAGCATCCTGGATTACCCACGTTGCCTCCTGAAATTAGGAGGCTCCCTTTGAGAAGAAGGCAAGGCCAGAGCCAGGAACAGGAAAGTAGTCATAAGGCGGAGGTAGAATTGAATATGGAAGAAGCAGCCATGGAAGAAGTGATGTTAAACATTGACTTGATCAGGAATCATCTAGGGAAAAAAAAAAGCCTCTGAAAGACAATCTATATTAGATTAGCCTTTAAGCATGCCAGAGAGGGGTTTTCTTAATTGGGTTCATTGAAGTGGGAAGATGCACCTTAACGGAGGACAGCATCTTTCATGGGCTGAGACCCTGGGCTGAATCAAAAGGATAAGCTCAGCACTAGTAGCCGTCAGTGTGACCAGCCGCCTGCAGCTCCTGCCGTCATGGCTTCCCTGCAATGATGGACTCTTGCTGAGAGGCAAAATACGCTCTTCTTTAAGCTGCTTTTGCTGGGGCTGTTCTCTCACTGTAGCTAGAGAAGTAGCTAATGTGGAAGCAAGGCCAAGGAATGTGACGACGGTCTTGAAAGACGAACAACTGCCCTGGAACTTGTGAAAGGAATGTAGGCCTGCTCACACCCAGATCCCAGATCTCTGTCACAGTAAGATGAAGAGTCACCGTTACTGTGTGATGTGCTACGGCAGCTTTGGAGACCACACACCCTTTGTATATACTCAGCATCTTTCTCCGCCCCCCACTCCCCATATAATAGATGTCCACACTCCTCGTGTCCAGCATGTACTTCCAATATTCACAGCAAAACCACCACACCTAAAACCTTCACTTCCATAACTTCAGGCCAACCCTTCAGAACCAGGATAAGTCATTGACGGTTGTGTCAATTCCGCCTTCTATTGTCTCATGGCCGTTACCCAGCCTGTTCATCTCCACCTTGTGTCCTGAGCCTCCACTGCGTCTGGCCTGCAGTGTAAAATTGGCCTCAGAACCCCCCCATCTGCACCCTGTCCACACCTTTCTACTTCCGGCATAGTGGCCAAACAAATCCTTTCACAGTCCTGAGTAGAGCCACCTAGCTCTCCAGAACACCATGGGAGCTGAAGTGACAGTCCACAGGCTCCTCTGTACCACACCTCTCCCCTCAGATCACCCTGGCAGCAGCTTAGCTGACCCCATGCCTGCCTCTCCTTGTCCCTGCTTTTCTTAGACTGTTCTTCTGTTTCCGCTGACTGCCTGTTCTCAGGCTTTGTTCACCATCTTCCTCTCACAACAGAGACCCTAAACATTCCTGCACAGCTTAGGCACCTTCCTCACGTCTGCCTCTCCTTGGCACTCTCAAGCTTCCTTATGCTGTCCTACTTCTGGCTCCTTCTAGAACACTCTTCACTTACTAGCAGTATATCACGTGCTGGAACATGATGTTTGGTCTGTATCTGCTGTCTTCCTCCTGGATCATAGAGACAGAGAACCGGGTCGGGTCTCGGTTTGGCTTTTTGATCTCTCCTGACAACCCAGAGCAATGCCTATCCTGTAGTAGGTGCTGATTAAACATGAGCAGAGTGGGGGGATGGATACAAAAGTTGCTCTCCAGTCTGCTCTTACCACTCAGGAAATGCCTCATGCGCATCTCCTGAGCTGAGCTGTCATTTTAGCTGGAGGACCCTGTCAATAGGGATTGATGCTTTACACCTCATCCTCTGTAGAAAGGGGAGCATCCCTACCTGTGATCAGGACTCATGAACAAGGTCAAAAAAAAAAAAAAAAAAAGCCCATCAATACAATTCCCATGATACCTCCTACACAGAAGGCCTTTGTTATGCTAGGGCTGCAACTGTTCTCTCTAGGACCTGTTACTGTTTGTGACTTTGCCACTTAGATCGGGCCAAAGCCCTCACTTCCGAGCAGCAGCCTTTCAAGAATCCTGTCTGACAGCCAGTGTTGATTGCCAAGCACCTGCCCGTGGGCTGAACGCCAAAATAGTCCAAACACAGCGAGTGGTTTCATCGGCAGCGCAGCTCTGAAGCGCTGCTTTGTAAGCTCCACAATTACTCTTTGCTTATCATCTGATTTTAAACACAGGCTTCTGTGACTCAAAACTATAATCCCAGAACTTGGGAGGCTGAAGCAGGTGGATTTCTGCAAGTTCAAAGCCAACCTAGGTACCATAGTGAGTACCAATTCAGGCTGAGTTACAGAGTGATGCCTTGTCTTAAACAATAAATAAATAAATAAATAAATAAATAAATGTTTAAAAAATACAGAATTGCCCCTCTCATGAGGTTCCATAAATGTACATAAGATTTAAAAGTACAAAATGCTTCTATTGGAGGCCTCCATTACAGGGGAATAAAAATATACAAAACCAGTTATCATAATAGAATTATTTATTTACCTCAAGTATTATTTGTGTGAGCATATGCAGACATAAAGTTAATATATAGATTAAAAACTAAAATAAACTAATTTCAATAAGCTGCGCTTGAGTTTTCTTGGCTTATTAGAAATGGAATTTCATAAACAAAAAAATACAATCCAAAGTTTGAAAAAAGTTGTTGATAATGGCTTTGCACCAGAGAACATGATTCTGACTTTGATGAAATTTTACCAATTTCTAAAATACTGTCAAAGGAAAAAGAAAAAAGAGGAGGTGGGGGGGCAGGAATGGGGGAAAGAAGAGGAGCAAGAGGAGGAGGAGGAAGAGGAGGAAGAGGAAGAAGAAAGAGTCATCAAGGTGGGTACAGGCCCTGGGCATAAAGGCTGCTGACCTGAGTCGGATCCCCCAGGATCCTCAGTAAAAGCTGAGACTCCTCTAAGTTGGTCTTTGACCATCACATACACACAGAAACACACACACACAGTCACATACCACACACACTCACACATATACCACACATACACACCACAACACACACACAGAGATAATAAATAAAATGAGATAACTTTTAAAAGGAAAAGGAACAAAAGGTAAGACATCAGAAGTGAGTTTCACTCCATTTTCAAAAATATGCACATGTGCATGCGTGTGTATGTATACATGTGTGGGTGCATGTGTGTATATGTATGTTTGTGTGAGTGCATACATGAGTATGTGGGTGTATGTGATTGTGTGTATGTATGTATGTTTGTGTAAGTGTGTATGTAAGTATGTGTGTGCATGCATGTGAATGTGTGTGTATATATGTATATATGTATGTGAGTATGTGTGTGGTTGTTTGTGTGAACCCATGTGTGTTCCATAGTGCTCATATGGAGTCAGAGGGCATTTATCAGGGGTTAGCTCTCAGGTCACCAGGTTTTGTACCAAGTGGCTTCACCCTGAAGTACTCACTTCTGAATGACAGCTGTCATCTGGGTCACTGGAACATTTTATTGCTAAGTCTTTTATTTATTCTCTATTCATCCCCCCTTAAAAAAAAACTATAGTAAAAGATTCATGACATAAAACATACCATTTCAGGATTTTTCGTGTGTGTGTGTGTGTGTGTGTGTGTGTGTGTGTGTGTGTGTGTGTGTGTGTGTGTGACGGGCTCCCTACCCCACTTACTGCTAAAGGCCTCCTGCACCCCTTCCCCAACCCTTCTTTCTGCCTTCACGTCCCCTCAGAGGCCTTGGAGAGCATCTGATGCCCCATATGTGTCAGCACTAGTACTGCAGGACTATGGAGCTCATGTGCAGTTCCCTCAGTGACATGAGCTGCACTGTGCAGACTTGAAGGCACAACTAGTAACTGGGGAAATTCAGATGTGTACTGAACCGCGGAGACCATCCCAATACCCTGGTACCTCACTGAGGCTGCAAAGCCACAGAGAAGTAAAGAGCAGCTGGGATCTATAAGGTTGAGCAGAAATGTTATGCAGAGGAAGGCACTCTCCTATCCCTCATTGTGATGTGTGACAGTAAGTCTTCCCTGTCAGCCTGACTGCTCTGTGGGAGGGCATGTCCACAAAGAGTTAACCAAGGATGGAGGACTCACTCTGAAAGTGAATGAGGCCATCCCATGAACCATGAGACCATGATCTGAAAAAAATGAATGAAAAGGCCTTTCTGCTTTCTTCTCCACCCAGATGCAAGCGGCTCACACCCCATGCCTTTCCTGTCATGATGGGCCCGTTCCCTCCAACCATAGGCTTCCTGCCTTGAGTTGCTTTCTGTTAGGCAATTTCTGCAACAATGAGAAAAGGAACCAATCAATAAGAGATGAACAGGGAGGGCTGTCAGGAGCACAGTGTGGGACAGAAGTTAGAGGGAGGGAAATTGCCCCAGAGGGCCAGCGGCTTGCAATCCTCTGGGAGGATAATATTGAAAGCCACCTGCATTTCCTCAGATCCTTGAGCCTGTGGTTAAAGGTTTGGCCACACTAGGTAACCTAGCTCTCCCTAGCTCCCTACCCCCACTTACTGCAGCAGGCCTCCTGCCTGTCTCCCCAAACTTTTTTCCTGCCTTTACTTCCCCTCAGAGGTCACCCTGCCTTGCAGCTCCCTTCACCAAAGCTTAAATAGGATCCTTAGACCTTTCTTGGTGCCTGCTATAGAACTTCCACAGACTTCTCCAACACCATCCTACATTCAGATAGTCAGTCAACAAATACTTATCGAGGAACTCCCTAATGTTTTAGGAACCAGAAACAGTTAAAACTAAGAGGAAAATCCCTGGGGAGAGATGACTCCGTGGTTAACAGCACTGACTATTCTCTCAGAGGACCTGGGTTCAGTTCCAGGCACACAACTCCCGTCCTGAAACTCCAGTCCTGGGGTGACTTCCCTCATATGCGGTGCCCAAAAATACAAACAAAGGAGCGGGGGGGGGGGGGGGGCGGGGGGAGAAAATCCCTGCTCTCATGAAACTTTCTATTTTTCTGTCCTGTGTGAGAGTATACGTGAGGGTGTGTGTGTGTGAGTGTATTGTGTCTATGAGTGACTGTATGCGTGTATATGCGTGTCTGTATGCATTTGAGAGTGTACATGTGTATACGTGTGCATGAGCAGATGTGTGCAAGTGAGTGTACGTAGAGAGACTCAAACAATGAACAGGTACAAAGTTCAACATAACTAGGTAATTTTAGTAAATTTTATGTTTAATTAGGGGAGTCGTGGCAGGTGAGCATGGGCGGGACACATAGGAGGTAGAGGGTGAGTGCCTCCGGACCCTTGTGAGTACAGCTAGGCCTTTCTTTATTGAAAAGCAATTGGAGAAGAGAAACTCCAGGTTCTTCCCAGCCCTGACTCTAAGTAGCAACATGGGGCTTAGCTCCCTGTACCTCATTTTGCCTTCTGACCAGAACCTCCAAGGAAACCGTGAACAGACTGAGGGCAGCCTGACCCGGTGCGAGCAATCTGTGGGACTTCATCTCTGAGTGGAAATACAAAATGTTCTTTAAACTTTAACTAGTGTTTTAACAAAAGGCATGCTATATACTAGTAGCATTCCACGATCGAATTTAATAATACAATTTTTTCACACTCTGTTTGTCTATATGCAATAAAGCCACCAATATGGAAATCCTGGAAGGAAAAGAAAAAAACTTTTAGTTGTTCATTTTCCCAAAAGGTACCTTTGTTCTCCTATGGAGCCTGTGCCTGGAGTGGGATGAGGTCACTATCATTCTGACTGAGGGACAGCTGGAGAGCAGCGAGCCTGAAGAAGTATGTACGGCCACCTTTGTCATATCCAAGAACCATTTGCTCGTGTTTAGTGGATGGAAGGTCTTCACACCGACCAAACTCAAAGAGCTAGAGAATGTCATGTGGATGACATGGTGGAACGTTACTGGAAGCAAGAGACGGGTCACCACATATGCGCATGCGTGCTCACACACACACACACACACACACACACACACACACACACACACACACACACTATGCCGAGGTGAGAGGTGATCAGGGCCTCTATGTCACTGCCTGTGTCTGAGGGGGGCTGGGCCTGACTTAAGCTGGCAGCTGCTAAGTCAAACTGGGCCTGAGCCTGATTGACTGGGCTGGCGGCCAGGTACAGGAGTCTGGCCAGTTCGCCACTTAGATATCCCCAAAGTCCTTCCTGGTTCTGAGTCTGGAAGCCTTTCAGCTCTTGGCGCTGTGCCCTTTGTTCATGAATAGCAGTCTGTACGAATGTAGGCACACAGAGAGGCCACCTTGCTTTTTGTATTCCAGTGGCCCAGGGGTCTTGCCATATCCTATGCTATCTGACGTCTCGTCTGTGTCGTCACATTGATCCCCTTGCCAGGACAAGGTCCCTCCTTCCCCTGTCCATTACCTGCTTCGGGCTGACTCAGCTCAGGTATCTACACCTCCTCCCAATGACTGCCTGCCAACTGCAGTTTAGGCCATGTCTCTCTCCTATCATACCCACATTACATTAGGTTTTCAAGGTCATTGGAATGGTCTTTTGTGTGTGTGTGTGGCAGAAATAAACATCTATATATAAAGAAAGTGCATAAATGAGGAAATGGTAGATACAAAGTAAGAAGGTTCAAAGCAGTTGCCACAAACTTACACGGGCTTCTTTCTATTTTAAAGACTCTTGTGTGGTGTGTGTGTGTGTGTGTGTGTGTGTGTGTGTGTGTGTGTGTGTGTGTGTGAAGCGTGCCATGGCCCACATATGGAAATCAGAGGATAACTTTAAGTATTTGCTCTCATCTTCTATTTTGATTTTGAGATGAGATCCGTTGTCTGCTGATGCTTGGATCTAAGCCTACCTGGCTTTTGAGCTCCTGGGAAGGCTCCTGGCTTTGCCTCCATTCTCCCAGGAGGAATTCTGGTATTATGAAAGCACAGCAGCCAGTGGACTATGTGTGAGTCCTGAAGTCCCAAGTGCTTTACTCCCTGAGCCATCTCCTCAGCCCCCTTGCCATTTTTAATTGGATATCAGTAATATGGTGTGTAGACAAATTAGCCTGACTTAAATATATGGATAAAGCTAAAGTCAAGCCTATAGTGTTGGCACACGCCTGCATTGTAAGCACTCGGGAAACTGAGGCAAAGGGATAGGCAAGATCAAGGCTGAGCTACCTAGTAAGACCCTGTCTTAGAGATAATAGATACTTCACTTTCTACCAAAATAACCAAACGATTAAGTTGAGCTGCTATAGCTATAGAATGATTCCTGTAAAAGCAGATTTGCAACATGGTTTTCCTCAGTTTTTCCTCAAATACTCAGTCATTGGACTACAGTTCTCAGAATATAACCAATTGTACTTTAATAAACAATATTTATTATCAAAATGTAAAAAATAATCAAGTATTTACTATCATAAACAATTCCTCTATGGAAAAGAATCTGTACCCTGATATTTTCATAACAGCCCTCATGGTACCTTTCCCTGTTGTTTTTAAGTAGTGGGAAACAACTGGCATATTTAACAATTAACAATGACTATTGCAGGAAAAAGTAGAGAGCTGAAAGGGAAGAAGTCATCTAACATGCCTATGAATGAATTATGTTCCTTCCTTATAAGGAATTGTTCATTCCCTTCCTCAACGTTGCCTCCCTCTTCAGAATGGGCAAGAGCTAAAAGTGGAGTGGGGGAGGGGGAGGTGTCAGCTAGAGTTACTGTTGACCACAGCTTTGCAAAGTAATAAATAACCATAAATTGTCTGCCGCTTTCTCTCCTTTCTTCTAGTATTTTCTCAGGAAGATCTGTGAGAATTTTGAGATAGGGTGACCTCCCAGTAGGACCAGGAGAGCTGAACTCTGAATTCCTTACATATAGGTCGGAATGGGCCTAGTTCCTGTGGGCTATAAAAAAACATACACATGTGATAGTTGGCATCTCCATCCCATTCCAGACTCCCTCAAGGACTGCTAAGACGAGGTCATGCCTTACCTCACACATCCTCCTCCTCCTCCGTCACTAAGTATCATGGGTGGTCGCGTCCAGACATGGGCACAGCGAGCTGAAAACTACTGTGTCTGCTTCTGCCTGCAAGCTGAACCAGATCCCTTTGCTGGGCTCTGGAAGGGCTCTTCCCTCCTCCCAGGGAACAGGCTGGACAAGGCCTGAGCCATCCCAGTGGCCTTCCAGCTGCTCCAGCGTTAGGGACACGTTCATGCACCATTGAACTACCTGGTCTCCAAGACTGGGCCATGGTTTGCAGCCAAGTGCTAGAATTCTCTTCAAGGGTCTGAGAGTCTAAATGTTCCTACACCCAAAGGCCAGTAGGGAAACGGAATGGCGGAATGATTTTTAAGATATACAACTCCTCACAGTGAGGGATGGGGGGAAGTTCAGTTCTTGCCACAATGGAACTCACTTCCTTCTTTTCCTCTCCAAAACATATTAGGAAAGTGATAAAAAGGGATATGAATTATCAGGGTGGTGGGCCTTTTCTCTCCATCATGGATCACAAAGGCTATGAGGGTGGAATTTAACCTGATTAGATGAAAGCATTTAATTTGGTCCTTATTAGACATGATGCCCATGATTTATCTTCAGAGCCTACTACAGCTGCACATGAGTTTAGGATGGAATGTTTCTTTTTCTTTTTTAAAATATTATTTTTTACTTTATGTGCATTGGTGTTTTGCCTGTATGTATGTGTGTGTGTGTGTGTGTGTGTGTGTGTGTGTGTGTGTGTGTCAGATCCCCTGGAACTGGAGTGATAGACATGTGCCAGCTGTCATGTGAGTGCCTGGAACTGAACCTATTCCTCTGTTTCTAGGATTACGGTGGGTAAAGGGGAGATTGAAACATTTTGGAGGAATGAGGAAAGATATTCCTCACATAGTATTTGCTATGTACACAGATGCAGCTATAGCTTGGTCTATAATATCACGAACACAATATCATTTCATACCTAAAAGCAATGGTTATTAGTTTGGTTTGGTTTGGTTTGTTGAGACAGAGTTTCTCTGGGTAGCCACAGCTGTCATAGACTCGCTGTGTAGACCAGACTGGCCTTGAACTCACATTGATCTGCCTGCCTCTGCCTCCTGAGTGCTGGAATTAAAGGTGTGCACCACTACACCCGGCGGATATTGTTTTTCTTTAAATATGACCAAAAAAAAGTCCAGGAAAAACCCTGTCTCAAAAAACCAAAAAAAAAAAAAAAAAAAAAAAAAAAAAAAAAAAAAAAAAAACCAAACACAGAGCTCTGCACTTCAGAGGCGGCAGCATGGCAGCCAGGTGAGATGGAAAACAGGAGCCTGCAACAAGCCTCTCTGGATGGAGGGTTGTGTGATAAGGCAGTGCCTGAGCATGGATGCATGGTGCTCCAGGGACTCTTGGCCTCGTGTCTCTGTCTTGGCCATACACCTGACACTGTCATGTGAGCCTATCTTGCTCCTCACCTCATCCAAACTCCTGTCCCCACATGAGTGGGAACGTCACATGAGTGGTCTCGGCACTCTCCAGTAACTCAGATTTTGGACCTAAAAGACCTGGTTTGAATTCACTTAACCTCAGTGCTCACTGGCTGCTAGCCCCAATTCAGTTTACCACCACACTTTCTCCAGACACGCCACTCGCCACAACACCCCTGCATCCATGAATGGGACCAGTCAGTCCTGGACTCACTGAGTATGAGGCTGAAATATACTAGAAAGCTTTCTTCAACTTCTCAGTAATACTAGTCATAAGGACACATACATACAAGCACATACACGTACAAAGGCATACACATGCATGTACATATATACACACACATACATAAACACATGCATTCACACATACACGCATACACATATACATACACAAGCACATATTCACCACACATACAAACATGTGCACACACACAAATGCATGCACACACATGTATACACACATACACTAATACACAGACACACACACACACACACAAGCACATACATACGCATGCACAATAAACACTGATAGCCATAAATAAGTTTTGTCTCTTTAGATTAAAAAAAAAAAAAATGTATTCTCCAAAAGTAAAAGTTTGTTAAACTAAGTGAATATTTTCCAGAGAGCTCAGCCAGTTCCTCTTGCCTTGTTTAACAGAGACTGGGACGAGTTAAGCCCTTTCATTCTGCCCTCCTTTTTATTTCAAAGAGAAATGTGGTCTCTAGGAGGGAGGAAGATAGGACAGCATCAAGTCTTCCCACATCTTTGTGTGTTGTTTTGATGAGTCCCTGACCTACTTCTCTCTTTGTTTGTCTGTCTGTCTGCCTCTGTCTGCTGCCTGTCTGTCTGTCTGTCTCTCTTTGTCTGTCTGTCTGTCTGTCTGTCTGTCTGTCTGTCTGTCTCTCTCTCTCTCTCTCTCTCTCTCTCTCTCTCTCTCTTTCACTCTCTCTCTCTTTCAATGTAATATTTCTACTATCTTTTTCTTAGGCTAATCTTTTGTACACTGTGAAGATAGTCTCTGTGTAGTCAAACGTTGATTGCTGTACCCGCAGGTTACTGAATACTTCCTGGCCTGACTTTGGTATTGTTATTCTCATGGACCATCACCTACCTCATATTATGTAAATACTCCTCCTCTCCCACTTTTTGATTGGCTTACTAAAGATCCGATGGCCAATAGGCAGAAAGGAGAGGAAAGGCGGGACTTCCGGGCCAAGAGAGGGTCTCTGGGAGAAGAATCGGACATGAGGGATTTCACCAATGTGACCCGGAAAGGAAGAGGTGCTGGGACTGAGGGAGTCCTTTTCATTTTCCCCTCTCCAGTCTGACATACAGAATTCAATGTGGTTTTCCTAGTTTTGGTTTATTCCTCAACTGTTGTTTTTCTTATTATTCTATCAATTTGGCCACCTTGACTTTTCTCCTTGCATTTGGTAAATGTTCCATTCTCCGCTGTAAGGTGTGCACCACACCTCCCTACATAACTTGTTCTCTGTCCTGTTCCACTTCTTACGACAGGCCCCAGAGGGCACCGGAAATGCCTGGGCCCAAAGTGCTTACACCCCCTATGTCTTGAGATCAGTAGTGAATTTAAAGACGAAAATCTAGAATGAGAGGGGATTATGTTGTGCTCTAACGGGTGCCACAAAATTCTAACCAGAACTAGGGAATGTCCAGGCTGGGACACAGCTTGGGTGATGGAATGCTTGCTCAAACCCCAGCACCAAAGGAGCCTGGCTGGGCTGGGAACAAGCAAAGGAGTTTGGTGATTGTCTACTTGATGGAAGACCTAAAAGCAATTCCTTCGTGTAGTAATTTCTTTTCTCTTTTCTTTCTTTCTTTTTTTTTTTTTTTTTTAATTTTTTAATTTATTATAATTTATTCAGATTACATCCTGAATGTTATCCCCTGGCTTGTGTCTTCCCATTCCTACCCTCTCCCCTTCCACCTTATTCCCCTCCCCTAGACCTCTGATGGAAGAGAACCTCCTCCCCCACCATATGGCCATAGCATATCAGGTCCCACTCCGATAGCATGTTTCCCCTTCCTCCGTGTGCAACTGAGACTCCCCACCTAGGGGAAGTGATCAAATCCAGGGCACCAGAGTTCATGTCAGAGGCAGTCCCCACTCTCCCCACACCCATGGAGAATGTGCTGTCCATCAGGTAGATAGATCTGGACAGGGGGTCTAAGTTTACTGCATGTATTGTCCTTGGTTGGTGCAGCAGTTTGTGCAGGTCCCCCTGGGTCTAGATCTGCCAGCCTTGATGGTCTCCTTGTGGGGCTTCTGAACCCTCTGGGTCCTTCCATCTCTCCTTTCTTCCATACCACTCTCGGTGCTGCACCTGGAGTCCAGCAGCGATTCCCAGCATCTGTCCCAATCCCCAGTGGGGTGGAGTCTCTCAGAGGACATCTATGTTGGACTAATGTTCATAATATCCACTTATAAGTGAGTATGTACCACGTGTGTCTTTCTGGGTCTGGGTTACCTTACTCAGGATGATATTTTCATCCATTTGCCTGCAAATTTCAAGATGTCCTTGTTTTTAATAGCTGATTAGTACTCCATTGTGTAAATGTACCACAGTCTCTTTATCCATAATGAGTTTTTAGTCTCCTTTCTACTATTGCTCCACTACTTAATGAAATGCTGCAAGCAGATAATTACTAAGAGTAAAAGGTTTGATTTATTTTCTCTCTCTTTTTTTCCTTTTCTTTTTAAAAATTAATTTAAAAATTAATTGTGGAACATAAACTAGAGAAAACAGCTTTTTAAAAGCTAGGTGTCAAAGTGTCCTAAAATACTTTATGTATGTGACTAGATTATATGTCACAAAACCATTCTGAGGTGATCATTAGATTTTACATCCACATGGAGGTGGAGGATGGAAGTGGGTGCTGGTGTCAACATTTCACCAAAACAAAAGGATTCACTTAATCAGATAGGAAACAGAAGTCAGTCAAATGACTGGGGGTAAGGGGACAACTCTGTCTGACCAAGTCAATTTTGGCATATCAGTGATGGGGTGTGAGAGCTTATTTTATTTGTCCCTCTATTAGGACTCCAAAATTAAGAATGTAAACTGGAACCAAAAAGGCAGGAGAACAGACCAAGGTATAAAATGTAAACCCTATCTCCTGGGAGTTAGTAAGGAGAGAATGAGAGGGACCAGAGAGCTCCGGGTTTTTGTAATCCCTGTAAGTTCTCAGCAGTTTAGTTAGTTGTTTCAGAGCTAAAGCTAAGCACTGAGGAAAAGGAAGCAAAGAAACCCTGAAGCAGCTGGTGTTACAATGATCCAGTCTGGATTTCCAAGTCAGTGACAGCCTCCAGATCTGCACGACAGCCAGAATTCCAAAGAGAGAATGCTGCTTCCGGCAAGGTGATGTTCTACATTTTAAGTCATCCTCAAGAGAGAGAGAGAGAGAGAAAAAAAAAGCTCTTCAGTTGCACAGGTGTTCACCGTAATGTGACCCAACTGAAAGACTCTTGTTTGCTGAGTTAAAATTAAGCTCCACAGGCTCTGTTCAGCAGGCAAAGCAGCAAGGCAGGAAGCCTCCCACACTAGAAGGGGAAGAATTATCAAAGCCAGAAGGGTTTTTTTTTTTTTCAATTGAAGGGCATTTCAAAGCAAAGTATAGACATCTAGGGCATGTTTGTAGATACTCTGTGTGTATATATCAACATGCATGCCCACACATCAAAACTCATTTCTTTCTGAATAACAAAAAGTACCAAGTGAAAGCAACTGAAATAGAAATTAGTTGTAACTCACACAGCAGCCAAAGGGTTATTTATTACCCTCTAGACTTGAGTAGCTAAGAAAGAATGCACAAGAGAAATGAGAATATATGTATTGAAGGACCTCAGAAGCCAAGAATACAAATGGCTAACCAGCAAATCATTGCTAACTGTAGTAGTGATCAGAGCTATACAAATCAGAATCAAGCTTTTTACTTCCTACTTCACTGGCTGTGACAAAGATCCTGCCCTTGGCCAAACTTCATTTAGGCTCCAGAACCATCTCCTGACTCATCAGCTGTCAATCACCTTGAACACAGACACTGCAGAAGCAGAGGTACCGTATTTTGGACCTGAGAATTGCACCTCAGGATCCATGGATCAGATGGCTCAGACTGAGCTCCCTGAAGACACTCTGATTGCATCTGGCCTTGAGAGAGAAGGAGAAGTGAGAACAAAGGGAATTTCTCAAGTTGTGCAACAAGAAAAAAAAAGTGACAGGTGCATACAGGTGTAGATGTCCTAACCCGAAGCTGGGCATCCCTGGGCCACATAGGGGTAGTAGCCAAGATTCTCCCTAGGTGTAAAGTTGGTGGTGGCAGTTTGCTGGCCTGCAACGTCCAACAAAAGATGATAATGTCTTAGCAGGCCTGTGCCCAGTTCAAAACTGAGCATTACTGTGTAGTAGTAGTCTAGACAGAGTTGGAGCCAAGAACCCTGCTAATAAGTTCGTTTACTAAGAACTTCCTACTCTTCCTTAGTGGTGTACGATCAGCTCCTCTGTGTAGAACTGCTAGGTTGGTTTAACCAGCCTCCCTTCCACATCCTCCCTGTTTTCTACCCTTCCGGATTCCTCCCAGTGATTTTCCAGCCACCAACTCTATCCGGCTTCTTGATGGGATGGAGGGAAGACAGCACAGCTATGATCTTCCCTCTCTGCTTCCTGGCTGAGGGGAGGTGAACAGCTTTGTGAGGATTATAATCAAATATTACCATTCCAGCTTTGGCATCTCTTCTTGGCTAGGCCTTATCCCTTGCCTGTAAAGAATTGAATCAAACCTAGGTCAGATGCCTCAGGTGGTCCACAAACAGCTAAAAAATAGTTCCTCTGAGAAACGCAGGATTTCAAGTAATTACTTGACTTTAGTACATATCAGGAAAGGACAAACAACAACGAAAGGTGGGTGTCGTTGGACACAATTGTAATCCTAGTCTTAGAGGTAGGTGTCCCACACTGTGGAGTTTCCTGTTCTAGGGATGACTCTTGGATGGAGAGAGGACTCACACCCCGAGAAAAAGGAGCTTCAGGAGTCGTCTGTGCATGGAAACTTCCACAGAAGGGCTGGCGATTGGGATAAATGTAAGGACATCCTATTAGGACTCTAGGTAAGAGAAATATAGGATAATGAGGGAAATAGAAGGATCCAGAGGGTCCTAGAAACCTACAAGAAAAAACATCTGTAGGTTTTCTTAGGTGACCATGCTGCTGGGCATGCAAAGTTTTCCTCCACTTTTTACACACACACACACACACACACACACACACACACATATTTAGTTATGGCATCATCATTTCAGGTGACTACCAAGCGCTCTAAATGTAGCCATGCACTTGGAAGGAGTGCTCTGTAATGCTATGAATGGAGCCCCATAGAGATGACAAAAACTTACCTCTAAACAGTGCATTGAAAGAGAAGAGAGAGAGCCTATGCTCGCATAAAAATCTAGACTCTTGTCTCATAGATGATATAGCTGTGTAAGGCAACTCCGGTTCTACTCAAGATGTTAATAAACTGCCACATAATTGAACTCTGAAGTAAGTCAAAGTTCTCTGTGTAGAGCTGCAGCCTGTTCCCTTATTATAGCCCTCACTTCGGGACACCCCGAGAGATGTTACAATATCAACCACAGTCAACAAAAGAAACCTACCTTCTTATTTCAGCCTCAAAGCACAACTCACCAAAACCCACATTATTCTCCCCACCACTAACAGTGTGACACTGAGATGTGTTCCATTTTTGCTGTCCTTAGAAGCAGGCCTCCATGTCGAACTCATCAAGGCGCAAGTTCCCAAGGTTCCCCTTCCTTCATTCCTGTTATCTCATGCCCTGCTGGAAACCTCAGCTTCCTTTAGTATGCAAATATATCACGGGCACTGTGAGATGCCTTGTCACAGCTGGAAAACTTGCCCCATTTTTATTCATCATTGAAGTGCAATGCTTGCCCGTCAAGCATTGGGTACTCATCTTAAAGGATGGATCTGGGATTTGAGCTCTCAGTAAGTAAGGCATTTGAATCCTTGTTTTTAAGTGGGGAATTTTAAAAAGACAATACATATATTGCTATATAGATCAAACTGGCCTCAAATTCTTAACAGTCCTCCTGCTTCAGACTCCCTTGGTATTATAAGTAGAAGATACCACATCTTGCTTAATTTTAAAAATTTTTTTTCTATCAGTTTTTAATCCTGTGGACTGAAATTCTCCAGTTTTGTGTCCCAGGAATCAAGTCATATGAACATTTTAAAAGCAAAAAATCCTATGTAGGTAGAAGATCTAAGGCTCGCTCTCTAAAGCTTTAGGGCTTCCACCCACTACCCAGTACTAAACAGTTTGATTTGCCAAGTGGAAACAAAAGTAGTCTCTGAGGCATCACGGGGTCTTTATCGGTAGAAGTTGAAGGAACATTAATGTAGTATTATGGCATTAGGGTTTTGTCCACAGTTCCTGGCTTATGCCTCCCACTCTCAGGCAAGCCATAAACATTACAATTTCTGTCCACCTAATCTTTCCTCATCGCTTTGCCTTGGAGCTAATGATAGAGAAATACGTCAACCTGCTAATAATGTCTTATGATAGGTCCTAAAGCCTCCTCATTGCAAAGAAGCACTATCTGCTACCCTTGGGAGAGGAATATTACAAGGATGCTGACACAGACAGGCCTTGCTGACTTTCCCTACTCACTCTGTCAGCCTTGGAAGGCCAATGAAATCTCGATGGGTCCCCCCCAGGACGAGGTACAGAGTCTTCTGATAGACTAAGTTGGGGCAGCTCCCAGGAAGACAAATGAGACCGTATCCCCACAGTGGAAGATGGCACACTCCAACTCCACAGGGACAGAAGGTCCTGCGCCCTGGGCCCTTCCAGACCTTGTCCTACATATCTTTCATGTAGCTGTTTGTTCATGTCCCTTGAAATACCCTTTATAAAGAACTCTAGGTGTAATTATAGTGTTTTCCAATACCAGCAAGCCATGGGATTAAGTTAGTTGAATCCAAAGAGGATGGTGAAAAACAAAACAACAAAACAAAAAACTTGTATCTGGCTAGCCAGAAGTTCCAAGTACCCAGTCTCTCGGTGACTGGGTGTTCTCGGGGACTGAGCCCTCCACTTGTCGGTCCTGTCGGTGTCTCCAGCTGGGCAATGTTAGAAGTGAGTTGAACTAGAAGATAGCCACTCGGTGGTTCGCTTCTTGCCGGGGAGCAATCCCTTAACTTTTAGGGCAGTGGTTCTCAACCTTCCTAATGTTGTGACCCTTTCATACAGTTCTTCATGTTGTGATGTCCGCCAACCATAAAATCAATTTGTTGCTACTTAGTAACTGTCAATTTGCTACTGGTATGAATCAAAACGTAAATAGTTTTGGAGATAAGAGCTTGCCAGTGGTTGAGAACCACTGATTCAGAGCCACAGAAATCTACTATCATGGTCCTTGTGTGACTACAGAAGAATAAAACGAATCATTTTTATCCCAGTATAATTAGTGTCCCATCCTTAAAATATCTGACAGGCTTACACACTTATTTATTAAAATTCATCTGTAGACTCTTGATGCCTTCGAAGTATAACCCATGGGCCAGCAACAAGAGACAGCTTGAAGCCCACTAGAAACCTCGTGAGTTCAATTTCCACACCAAACTTTATTGTATTCCAGTAAGATCCAGGTGCCTCATAAGCATGGCAGTATGTGAGAAAGGAAGGCTATTTTGTTGAATTTGACTGTCATTAGCTCCCATGTGAATCTGAGGTGGGACCTCTGTTGGACGCACATCATAGCAAATGGAATAGTCCACTGACACACTGAAGTGTCACCCCAACGTTCATCTAGCAAAACACAGTAAGGTACTGGTGGCCTTTTTATGACATGACTGATTAGGATCCTCATTTCTCATCCTTTGTGGTATGCTAACGCCTGTTGCCTATTAACAGAGCAGCTGGCTAGCGAGAATCATGCTTAAGCTATAATCCTAGAACTTGGAAGGCCCAGGCAGGATAATCACCAGTTGAAGTCTAGCCAAGGATGCAAAGGAAGATCCTACCTCAGAAATGAAACTGAAGGCCAGGTATGTAATCCCAGTACTTCCAAGGTCGAGGCACGAGGATCAGGAATTCACGTTTAGCCATAGCTGATGTGAGTATAAGGCCAGCTGACACTACACAAGATTTCCCCCCAAATCCAAACCCAACAAATTAAGGCCAACAACAAAATCCCTGAGCGTCCAGGTGCCAATGGCTGAAACCTTCATCTATTATCAAATGCTCTCTTGGTGAGGAACAAGAGGCAACTGAATCATACCAAGATAGCCCCTCCCCCTCCCCATAAATATGCTAACATAAGTGAGTCTCCAAAACATGAACATCAAAGGGTTATGGGAAGATGATGACTCAAGACTGCAGCTGTCCGAAGAGGTCCATGCAATAGGAGAAGCAAGGCAAGGAGTCAGGTAGCCTGAGAGGGAGGGGCAGGGTGGTGACACTTGCATGCACAGCCTGATGTACAAGGCAGATTTGTCCAGCACCAGAGGGTTCAGAACACTTCTTTCTGTTGAAGTTGCTTGGCAGCTGCAGGCTCCCTCTGGAATGTTCCTGTCCTTGAACATTGGACTTGTAACTTCTAGTTTCTCACTGGCCAAGGCCCCAGAGTGTTCTGAGACACCAGCCCTCTGGGGTTTTCTGAGCTGCCTAAGGAACAGTCATTCCAGTGAATGCCCTCAAATCTTGATCTGGGTCATTATAGGCAACCTCGTGCCAACTCCAATCCTGTTGAGGTGCATGTGGCCAAATGAGGCCAGAGGGATACCATTTCACCACCTAAACAGGTCCTTCAAGTCAGGTCACCATCAGGAAGAATGTGGTCTCTAATGGGCAAGGATCCAAAACAGATTTACTTCCATATGGCTCCATTTGGAGGAAGACATAGGCTTGATCCCCTGTGATATTCTGAAAGTAATAGGAAAGACCTTGAAGAAATGCCTTTGGCTGGGCGGTGGTGGCGCATGCCTTTAATCCCAGCACTTGGGAGGCAGAGGCAGGCGGATCGCTGTGAGTTCGAGGCCAGCCTGGTCTACAAAGTGAGTCTAGGACAGCCAAGGCTACACAGAGAAACCCTGTCTCAAAAAAACAAAACAAACAAACAAACAAAAAAAATGCCTTTGAGAGCTACTCTAAATGGAAATAGGATTTAAATGGTGCCATGGCAACAGGTACCAAATAGGCTAGGATGGAGCTATTGGGAAGACATTATATCCTTCAGGGAGAGAAACTATTGGCCTTCACACAGATCTTCTTCTTGGTTATTTCTGACCCTCAAACCATAAAATCTGACCCTTATAACCCATGATCCCAAAAAGTAGTTCCAGGCTGCACCTCAGCCAATGACACCTATCATCCTTCCTGTACCTATCCTGGTGTTCCACGAGGCACCTCAGTTCTAGTTTGCAGTCTCAAACCTCCACCTGGTCGCACAGTGTGAAGGCATAGCCACTGTGCCATAAACAAATGATAGTATCATAACATCTTTCTTACTCTACTCTTTTTTTTTTTTCTACTTTCTTCCCTTAATAGACATCTGGCTTTTCTCGGTGGCATGTGTGCCTCCTGGAAGCCAGGAAGGCCTCACTTCCCCAGTCCTGTGGACATGAGATCATGAAGGTTTTTGTTTTTGTTTTTGTTTTTGTTTTTGTTTTATGTGCTGTCAGTTCTTCCACCTCCCATTCAAGAGCTGTCCTCTGTAAAACCACATGGATACATAATCTCCTATGTCCCACACCTGAAGGTATGTTGTGACAAGAGAGCTGTGTTATTTGGCTCTAGCTGCTTCTAGAACTGGAATCCAAGATCTCCCGTGAGGCTCAGTGCTAGTTTCACTTGAAGACAACTAAATTTAGGAGCTTCGATAGTAACATGTACACAGAGGCATAAAAATCTGGGATGGATGGATGGATGGGTGGGTGGACGGATGGATGGATAATATACATAGTATTATAGAAAAATTGCCTGTATCCACTTATAATCCAAATGTTAAAACTCTGCTCTCTGATGTAATAGTATCAGGAGGTGAGATATTTGAGAGGTCACTGAATTAGAGGAAGTGAGGAATGTGACACACTAATGAATAGGATTGGCATCCATAAGGAAATCTTATTTACTCGCTCTGTGACAACACAGTAAGAAGACAGCATAAATCAAGAAGCAGCCCCTTATATGATATTTTTGTACAGCTTTGGGATTCAGTGCCATTGTCTTCATTTTGGTATGGTGTCTATGAACTGTTTCACCTGAGCAAACGGTGTGTGCTTTGAAGTCAGGAAGATGGGAGTGGGGGCTCAGTACTTCCCTGACACTCAAGGACCATTGGTGTCCTGATCCAACTTTTGTTTGTTTGTTTGTTTGCTTGCTTGCTTGTTTTGAGACAGAATTTTTCTCTATAGCCCCGCTGTCCTGGAATTTACTCTATAAACCAGCTTGGCCTTGAACTCACAGAGATCCAGGTGTGGGACACAACTACCTGGCTCCTGATTCAGCTTTTAAAAGCCAGGTTCCTCATCTCTAAAGGGGACGCTGTGAAGATGAAGCCTGACTGTGTATGCAGACAGCTCAGGGCTGTACCACCCACAGTCAGCTGCCTTGTGCCCCTCCTTGGCCACAGTCTTGGATCTGGTACCAGCAGAGCATTCCCAGGAGCCTGCGGAGTCCCTGTGCCAGGAATTTCATCTCCACTGGCCTCAGGTGGGAGAGAGAGTCATTACTTCCTCTCCACACACTGTCTCTTGTGGCTGTGGCCTCATGAGCCTTGTGCAATGGGCCCTTTCCGTGCAGGATCTAGTCAAGTTTATGAGCAGCTCTTGAAAACGCAAATACAAGCTTCCACTTGGTTAAAATTTCATTTTAGAATATTTGAGAGTCAAGTTTTTAACCTGTTCTTATATACATATGGTAAACACTTTGGCCTAGCTATTGGCAGATAGCTTGTTATCAAAAGAACTGACTTCCAAGTCATACCCAATGTGCTGGAACAATGATCTCGGGCTTCTTGGCCTTCAAAATTGTGAGCAGTAAATCTGTGTTGTTTTATTAGTCTATGGCATTTTTACTATAGCAATTCATATGCACTAGATAGATAGTAGATAGACAAGACAGACAAATCTCCAGAAATGCAGTGTGATGGGGAAAAGAGTATTCTCCTTATGAATTTCTTTCTCTAGGCCTTCCACTCCCCCTCCTAGTTGAAACTGTTTTTGAATCCTATATAACCTGGGGGACTGAGTGATGTGACAGATCCAGCTGTCCAAATAACTGCTATTCCCATGAGTCCTGCAAAGACAAGGGAAGGTATTCACCACATGGCAATGGCCCCTGCCCTGTCTCCAGGGCTTCCTCAACTCTTCTTT